>NC_142777.1:22884628-23184628 GCF_988280905.1 Pimephales promelas
AAGGTAAACTTACATTTTGTGTGATAAAACAATGTAATTAAAAAAAAATGTAGACTTTATATTTACAGTACCACTAGTTGATGCAATATATTAATATCTGGCCACGCTACTTAACACCATAACTTTAGTTACCAAATCTGAGAATATATTCATTTTACACACACACCCTCTGAGCTTTTTCTCCATACAGGTTTATTTAAAGGGGCAATGTGTATTTTATGTACTTTTTTATTATTTAAAATCAATATGTTTATTCATAAATATGTCCTCAATGGTGTACAAATACCTCTGCCAATTATCTGACTTATCCTCATAAACAAAGAAGTGATATTAGAAGACATCCTGTCATAGTTTTTTGGTATATATTGGCTACCGTAAATGCAACGCACATTTGAAAAAGCGAGGCGCTGGAGAGCACAGATTGTTTGAAAGCAAAATACATTTTCACCGCTAGATGGGAGAAATTCCTACACATTGTCCTTTTAAAAAATAAGTATTTGCACCTGAAAAGGATTGTTTGCATTAGCATATGGATTCAGTGACAATTAGTTAATCAGTAGCTATGTGCTCGTCAGCAGGACATCGGTTGATGATATTAATAGCAGATCATAATATATTCATGATGTACCCTTTGCCATATATAATTATTCATTTAATAAATACTATTTCTACCATGTTTTCTTTTTATATGCATGATCTATCCCATAGAATATGCTTATTTTACCAGCAGCTTCTTCATGCTAAATGCGTGAAGAAGCTTTGAATCATCAGGCATGTTCTTAAGTGTTTGATGATGGTTTCTTTGAGCAGTCTTTTAGTCAGAGTCAATAGTTAGTAGGAGGAAGATGATGCAGAGAAGATGAAAGTTTGGCTGACACACCAATGCCTCATCAGTTGCGTCACTCACGGCTTCAGTCATGAATGTCAGCTCTGCCACCTAGTGTACAGTCCTCTCCTTCTGCCGTTGGTAATCTAGAAAAACAGATGCAGAACACTCATTTATGTCAGGTACTCCAAGTGAATCAGTTAACAGTAAAATAAGCTAAACGATATAGACCTAGAATAGCAAGAAAAGAACAACAGAGGCGTATTGAAATCATCAAGTCTGTACCTCAAGGGAAGGATGAATACAATACTCACTGTAAGGGAAGTAACGGACCTTCATCAAAATCTCTCTTGCTGTCTTTAAAATCTCCACAGCCTAGGAGAAATCAAAAATAGATTAGAAGAGGAAATATCAAGCATGTTTTTGTCTCTTGGACAGACATATCAAGCCTTACCCTTGAATGCTCAATGTCTTGAAAGTCCACATCATTGACAGAAAGCACCTGATCGCCCTCTTGTAGTCCTGCCCTATGGGCATCTGAATCTGGCACCACCTGTCAAGACATTTTGAACAAGACTAAGATGAAGGCAGTTCTTTTGATAAACAAAGAAGGTTTTAATTGACACAACTCACCTTTGAAATAAATATACCAAGCTGCGACGCCTTTCCTCCACGAATATTGAAGCCCAGTTGTGCTCCGGGGGGCTTTTTTAAGACTACAGTGCGAGGTAGGAAATGAGTGAGCTCATTGTTGTAGTCAGGGTGATGTATCCTCTAATTATTGGGAAGAAAAATGTAAATGAGGTCAATATGATCACAAAAGGAAAGATGAAAACATGCATTAATATTGTTGAAGCACCTCTTGTGGAGGGATCCATGCAGGAGGGCTTTCATAGGACGGAAGAAACACTACTGGCAGTTGATAATCATCGTATGGTATTTTTTGGTCCATGTTTTTCGAGCTAGAAATTGAAGATAAGAGAAACAACAACAGCGACATGAAAATGCCTATCGTCAGATTGTCATCAATGTACTTGGATACATGTACTAGATCGTTCTATTTTTAAAGACTAAATGTAATTATTTACAAAACTATGGCTATACTGATTAGTAAAGCATAAAATGAACAAATATTTATAATTAAAGGTAAATACATTCTCTACAGTCCAGCAGGCTAGCTTGCTAACAACACTCAACTATAAACACAAGATGCGATGCACAATAAGCCATAACCATTAAAAATGAGAGAATAAACTGACGTTACAAATATGCTCACACTAAAATTAAAGACAAGCATTAAATACAGCTGCTTTTACTCGACGGTTTTGTTTTTGTCTGTGTGTAACTCACCACGAACGAACTCCTCAACAGAACCATTAGCCCCGCCCTCTTAGTGATCATGTGACCAGGACTTTTTTGCTTTCCTTTTTTTTTCTTCTCCTTAAGAAAATATTGATGTTGGAACTGTTTCTCGGATTTCATCCTGAGATATGTCAACATTAGAGTAAATATGGCCTCTGGGTCATCTCTGACAACTGCCCTTCCTGTCCCATTGCTTAATTTCAAGAGCATCCTAATACCATGAATGGCTTAGGCTACTTGGTCTGAGGCTGCCTATTTTACAGTTTAACAAAATGGACTTCAATGATATGTTCAGCAGCTTTTGTAAGACTTTGTAAGTTTAGGTACGTGCCCAATCAGAAATTATCTGCTAAAAATTAACCTAGCCATCTTTTAGCCAACCAACCCATCTTCCCTATGGCCTTCTCTGGAGTCTGGAGACCTATCCGTGTCTTTCTGTAATTAATTAACTATGGAACATTGGAAATCACCAACAGTGCTGTAAAGCCAAGCAGGTGGTAAATGCACAATCTGCAATATTTCAACTGAAAATATAGTAGGCTACACATTTTCTTTTTGCTGCCCATCATTTACCAATTCTTGGCAAGATTTGAAGAATGTCACATTTCAATATAACAATACATTTAGAAAATATATGAAGAGTTCAGATGCAAAAGCCTCTAAATGCCATTTGAAATTTTCTTCTTTAATGATGATTTTTATCAAACTTGTATATTTAAGTTCAGTAATTTCACTTAAATGGCAATGATAATTACCTATTAATTGTTATTTAAGTGAAATTACTGAACTTAAATACACAAGTTTGATAAAAATCATCATTACAAAAGAAAATTTCAAATGGCATTTAGAGGCTTTTGCATCTGAACTCTTCATATGCAGTGTCTTGTTATAGTACTTTGAAGGTCCTTATTTAAAAAAGAAAAAAGTTGTATAAATTCTATATTAATTATTCATACTCTATAAATAAATATGACTTGGTACATATGAACAAAATGTGATGATCATTACAAAAACTGTAGCATTTGTGTGGCTATGTGAACTGGCTATATTGAAATGCATAAAGTAACACATGAAATGACACATAAATGAATATAAATTATTACATTTTAAAGTTCTCGTTTCATTTCAATTTATATAAATGCTTTTTTTTCATTTTTTATTCATGATTATGTTTTTTTTTTTGCTCATTACATGTGCTTACATGTTGTGTAGGCTACATTCCTATATTTTTGTGTAAATGTAAATAAAGGGATGAGTGAATTTTATTACTGATATATCTGAAATCATACATAGGGCTTTTTAAAAAAAAAAATAGAATAAAATGAAGATTAATTTTGTGTGTCAGGTATGGTCAGGTAGCATCTCATGCTTTTTATTGGTTAGAAACACTTTGAATGTCGCCCTCTGTTGGAGAGAAGTGGAACAGCCGGCTGACGGCTCTCAGCGCATTGGTGTCGCTCTATATAAAAACAACGAGGAATGAAAAGCTCATTCATTACCGCCTTATTAATATTCAATCCGCGGATTTAAGTCTCAGCATGACTTCGAGTACAGAGACTGCTGAAAAGTGCTAGAGACTGATTTGGATTTCACTATCAACGTTTTGTTACTTTTACAGCAAGGTAAGCTTCTTGCAAATTCAGTTTATCCTGATTCTCTCGGACTATTTGTTCTGATCCAATGTTATTGAAAACAACGTGTGAGCTGAATACCGTCAGGTGTGCTTAAGCGTGTCATTACAGGTGCATATAGGTTATTTTCTTTTCTTCTCTAATTAATTAAAAAAATGCGTTTATAGTTTGCAAAAATTCTAAATGAAAATAGATTGTATTCAGGATTAAAAAAAGTGCTTAGGTGCATTCTAATGCGAAACTTTTTTTGCAAATCATTATCAAGAGGTTAAACCATGTTTATGGGGAAATGTTTGATTGTGTTAAATGTTTACATGGATTTGCTAAAAAAAAAAAAAATTACTTAGAAGTTGCAGGCTGTTTCCCTGTGAGGTTGTTGAGGTCAAGTTTAATGAAGAAAATGAAAGTCAGTGGTCCCATGACAATTATATTTAACTGGTTATTTTTTTTATTTCACAACAGTCAACGCATGCATTGTGTTCACCAACATCTGCCTTGGTCGTTTGATTTATGTGCAGGTTTTACATAGCTTTGCATAGGCTGCTTTCCTTTCATTTGCTTTCTTGCAACCATATTTAATTTTTTTAATCTTCTTTTTTTCACATTTTAAAAACATTTCTTTAAATAAAAAAGTTTACTTGCACTGAAATACTTCGATAAAAGAGGTGAGTCAGTTATCAAAAGTCAGATTTTTTTCTGTGTGGCACTTTTCATCAGTTTTGTTTTCTTTGCTTAATAAAAAAAAGCACATACAAAAGCATGATGATGATGGAGTGGATTTGAGAAAGTTGTAAAGCTATTAATGTGTTTCTTCTGTCTTTTACTAAGATCACAATGGCTGTGAAAATACTGCATAGTTTGGGGATTTATCTTTTGATCCTGTTGAAAATGGGACATAGTCTTTTTTGGAAAGTTCTGTTATGCCTGTCATCACAGAGGTAATAATCTTAGCAACTGGAAATATTTGTATTGTGTCTTCAAGCTGGTGAATGCATTTCCTTTCATGTGCTCCAATTAAAAATAAAAGTATTGTTAAACTTACATTTTTTCCTTAAAAAGAAAGTCTTTCCAAGCAAACATAACTTTCTCAGCAAACTTAAGTCAAGTCAAGTGAAGTCAGTCACCTTTATTTATATATCACTTTTTACAATACAGATTGTATCAAAGCAGCTTCACAGAGATGACATGAAAATAATACAAGTTTGTTTCTAGAAGAAAATTGCATCATTGCCCACCTGAAGTAAGGCAGATCAATAATATAGTTGAATATTAAATGTCCCCAACTAAGCAAGCCAAAAGCCAAGGCAACAGTGGCAAGGAACCAAAACTCCATCAGGTGACAGAATGGAGAAAAAAAAACCTTGGGAGAAACCAGACTCAGTCGAGGGCCAGTTATTTGGCGAACAAACAAATAGTGTGTGATTATGATTCAGGCAACATTACAGAAGTCAGAAGTCAGATTGGATCAGAACATTCACAATATTCATCCAGTTCCATCTGGTTGGAGGTCGGAGACTCTGAGTCATCACGCCGGTACGGAGACGAGTTTGTTGAGGTGTCCATGACCATGAGGCGTTCATAGGGCTGATGAGGCTGGCACTTCAGGAATGCATTTTGGTTGTGTTCAGGCGCAGGTTCACATCTAATCTGGATACGGCCCGGATCCGGCTGACTTCGTAAATGGAAAGACTAACATTAGCGTAGATGCCCTTCTTCTTATGATGTAACGAGTACATCGGTTGTCGTAAGAAGTGTCCCCGGTTCCGGCTGATCTAATCTATGCAGCCTAATAATCATTTAACTGATTTGAATAATAGAAATGTATAATGTTCTATGTGAACGCCAGGTAAAAGAGATGTGTTTTTAAACTGACAGAGTGTGTCTGGATCCCAGATAACTTTTCAGAGACTGTTCCAAAGTTTATGAGTTAACTTGTCACCAACTTGCTCAATATTGCTAGCCGGTGGGTGTCAGTGCATCTGCACACAGTGAGGCCAAGACTTTAGGACAAAACATCAATTATTCCATCTGCCACTGTCAAAAACTTGGGTATCACTCTTGACCCTTCACTGACCTTCCATGCTGACGTTAGTCAACTCTGCAAAGCTTCATTTTTCCAACTCTGCCGTATTGCCAAACTACCAGAACATTCAATCTCATGTTTGCAATATATTCAAAACTCTGCAGCAAGATTACTAAGTTACACCAAACAAACCGCTCAAATTCTGTTCAAACTCCAGTGGCTACCCGAGTCATCCCGCATTACTTACAAAACTCTTCTACTTCCCTTTAAATCACTCAATGGTCTTGCTCCTGCCTATCTTTCTGACTTACTCTCTCCTTATATTCCCCCTAGAACTCTCAGATCCTCTGGTCGTGAACTCCTCTGTGAGCCGCGCTTTTGCCTATCATCTATGGGTGGCATGTCTTTTTCCGTTTTAGCCCCTGAGCTATGGGACTCTCTTCCCTTGGCTCTTAACAACCACGCTGTATGAATTCAAGTCTATACTCAAATCCCAGTTGTTTAAACAATATTATTAGTCATGACATGTTTTTTTTCTGAAACATTCTTCATAACTCTGTATTACAGTCATAATGTTAAATTGGGTGCCATCCTGTCTGTGTTGTTTTTGTTTGTATTTCAAAATGTAATGCGCAATCGCTCGGACTGGGCAAATGTCTATTGTCCACTCATGTGTGAACTGATTGTTTTTTATTACTATTATTGTGAAGTTTCCTTGAGCAATTGGGAAAGGTGCTATATAAATTAAACGTATTATTATTAATGTCAAAAAGAACCACAAGGATTGGACAGCTGAAGATTTTCTGATTAAGCCCCTTCCAACTGTTTTGGGCATCTGGAAAATCGATGATATACTGCCTGATATAAAAACCTGATATACAACATGCCAGAGCAAATTTGGTTATGAATAAGGCACAACTCTGTAAAAAAAATAAATAAGCCAAGACAGCTTTTAAAACTTATGAAATGCTTATTTATACTATAGAAATGTGAAAAAAAAAATATTCTGAAGCAGCAAACTTACATGCCAATACATTTGGGCATGCCTATATTTCATTAGTCCCTGATAAATTCAGAAAATTACTTGGGAACTTTGAATGAAAATATCGACAAAATCAAAACTAAAGATGTATAAAGTTATAGACATGATTTCACTGGCTTAAAGGAATAGTTCACCCGAAAATAAAAAAAAGTCTGTCATCATTTACTCACCCTCAAGTTGTTTCAAACCTGTATTCATTTTTGTTCTGCTGAACACAAAAGAAGATATTTTAAAGAAAGTTTGTAACCATGCCCCTTTAGGGCACCACTGACTTCCATAGTAGGGGAAAAAAAACTATGAAAGTCAATGGTGCCCCAGAACGGTTCAGTTTCCCACAATCTTCAGAATATCTTCCTTTGTGTTCAACAGAACAAAGAAATTTATATAGGTTTGGAACAACTTGAGGGTGAGTAAATTATGACAGAATTAATTTTTGAAAATGTTCAATTTTACTTTTTTGTTTCATCTTTTAAGAGATATTTTTGCAAGACCCCATTGAATAATAATTCCTACTGATAAGTTCATATTGCAAACAAATCCAAAACAAGCCATGAACATGGGCAAGGAGTTTTTACGATGTTCTGAGAGGTGTGGTGTGAAAAATGGTATACATGAATTGGCCCAGGGTTTTTTTTTAGTGTTGTGCAAAAACTGTCAAATACAGGTCATTTAATCAAAGTTCTTGATGTCTGATCTTAAATGGGTTTACTGCAGAGACAAAACATCTGTTGACAAGCTGCTTTTCTTTCTTTGTCAAACCAGAAGAACACTGTTGCCTCAGGATTTTGTGAAGCTTGTCACCGTTGGCAAAACGGTTGCTTAATGCACAGCAGTGATTACAGGGTGTGATGTACTTTCATAATTTTCACTGACTTTTTGTAATGAATTTTGGATAGATTTGTATCCTTATTGCATAATGTAGAGCTATTAGCAGGAATTGCTGACCCTGATACACTTCAGTAAGTCAGATCTGACAGTTTCAGGGTGATTCATTGGAATGTTTTGTTATGGCTTATGGACCTCAACATCACTGTCTACCTCTATGCTTTTTGATAAAGTAATGTTTTCGCATTTGTGGAGTTTATCTGGCTGAGAGACAATAGTGAATATCTTGAGATGCATTAATTGCACTGTTATGTTTCCTGCGAAGATGAATCTTTTATCATGTGTTTTTGTCAGCTTTCCTTTTACAAAAAACCAAAACAATTTGTACAGTGCTTGCTATTATGGGAGCTTTTTAGACAATTGAAAAGCAATAATGTAAAATACATTACAAATACAATATTGTGAAATATTATTACACTTAAAACTAACTTTGTTTCTGTTTTAATATATTTTTAAATGTCATTTATTCCTGTGATGGAAAAGCTGAATTTTCAGTAGCAATTACTCCGGTCTTCAGTGTCTCATAAAATTAGATTTTATTTTTTATCAATTTTAAACGGTTGCGTTTTTAATATTTTTATGGAAACCATAGTTTCTTTCAGGATGCTTGAATAAAAAGGTAAAGAACTACATTTATTTGAAATGGGAATCTTCTGTAACATTATAATGGCTGATTAATTTTAATGTACACTTGCTGAATAAAATGATTCATTTATAAAAACAAATAGGCAAACTTTATAATGATAGTGGATATATAGTTTTAGTTTTGTTGATTTAATGTTAAAGCCTAGATTAAAAGTTCTTTAAGGATCTAGAAAAACATGCATTCAGTTTTGATCATTACAAGTGTACTAAAAATACTTACAAGCACATTGAAGTATTTTTTAATTACATTTTTGTTCCAATATTTAGGATTTAATATTTATATTATATTTTATTATATACATTTATATTAATTTATTTTAGCAATATTCTATATAGGATTTCCCTTCCTGTTGTGCTAGTCTCCTCACAGTTGCCTTTAGCACTTAAGACACTTATTGCTTAGACATGTTTATCTGATCATGGGTTTCACATTCATTGAACCTAAAGACAAAAACACCTTGTACAGGAAAAGTATTCATAACATTGTGGATTATATTTCATGATATGCACACCCTGTCAAAACAGGAGCAAGGTCATTTTGACTTGCTCAGAATAATCTTTAATATCTCATGTCAATAGAATTTAAAGGAGACTCAAATACAGTGTTCAAGCATTTGGCAACATTTTATTAGAGATAGGTTAAATATGTAATTTATCATTTGCACAGCTGCAGCATTGAACTCAAACTGGGGTAGAACATTCCATGGTTTTATTAGAATGAGTGATTGATGTGAGATCGTTCTCACTGGATGTCTTGTAGTTTTATGCCTCAGGGGTTTTGAAAGCTTTGCCACTCCTTTATAATTAAATTTAACCTTTTCATTCCTGCTCTGTCATCTCCCTCTTCCCAACCTCTCTCTCTCTCTTCCCCTCTCCCCCTCTCCCCCTCTCCCCGATATTGTAATTCACGTTTCCTGACTAACAAAGCCAAAAACAGACAGTTTTGAGCTTTAAAGAACAGGTTTCCATTATGAACATCTTGATTCTCTTATCTCCTTCTCAGGTTCAGGTGTGAAGCAGTGAGTCATTCATATCAAACACCTGCAACAGTATAAATTCATACCTACCATTACCTACCTGACAAGTCCCCAATTCACCTGCATACTTTCAACTGGAATCATTTGATGTGGAAAAAACAATGATTTCGATTGCCAAAACCTGCCTCAGAGGGATCTACAGTTGTCATTGGAACAGTGAGAATGAGAGACAAAATGTGAGATTTTATTCAGATAAACGTCAATTTTCCCTGACACTTTCAATCCCTGTTTGAATCTTTCAAAAAATTTTAATCCCTGACAATTTTTCAATCACATTTTTCCACATGCATCCATTCTCTCCTAGTATTTGTTCGCACAATCAGTTGAGCGAGGCGGAATAGTTTACCATAATAAATTTAGAACAGGATCAAAGAAAAGTGTTTTTTGAGTGCCTCTTTAATGAGCAATTATCATCTAATTATCATGAGTACAAGCCTGTGGAGACAGATGATGATCATAACAGGCAGAAAAGTATGTTAATTAGCCTTTAAAAAAAGCAATTATTTTGATTTGTGTCAGAAACAATTACTGCTGCATTCAGATATTTCTTAAATCCAGTGTGAAATGGACTAGTAATAATCGGCTATAATAATAACCACTTGGTTTAGATGTTGGCCCCACTTTTGGATATTCAAATCAGTAAGCGAAACTCGACGTGAGAACACGATGCCCCCAGGCTTTCATTTATGGCTAAATCATCACTTGCAAACAGGAGGAGTGATCAGGGAAAACTATTATTTAACTCTTTTTAAACTGAATAAAGAGAAGAGCTTAATGACTTACAGAAAGAGAAACCATTTTTGAAGTGTGCAGTCTTGTTTTGTCTTTGTTTGTAGAGGACCTGCTGCTGGTTCTCTTTTCTGTCTTTTGTGTCCATACTTGCCCTGAGTTGGATGTACGTTTGCTTTATTGCCTTCAACGACCGCACCGAAGTAAACGAGTGAGCAAATAAACTAAATTCCACAATATGCAAATTATATAATTGTAAATCCATTGGCATGTTGATTCCCACTTTGTTCAGTAATAACTGATCGTGCCATTTTGCTTTATTTTCCTCTTGCAGTGAGGCCTTTAAAAGCTTGAAAACATGGGTGAACTGCTACATGATAGTGATGATCGTTTCTGCTGTGCTAGCCACTTACTGTCTACTTCTACTGGTAAGAAGGAAATAATGCGAACCAGATTGCTGAGTGCCAGTGGGTAGCATTTGTAAATATTGGCTGTTCAAACAAAATCATTCTTCATTTATTTCAGGTATTTGGATTGCTACATTTTGTTATTGGAGAGCCCTTGAATTTGCACTGGCTGCATAAGGTACCCTTATTTCATTTTATTTTACTTTTTGTATTTGTTGTATGAAGGTCACATTTAATGAAACTTTTAGCCATGTTTTAATTTTTCGCAAAGTTATTTTTTGGACCTTTTAAAATAAATAAATAATCACACACACACACACACACACACACACACACACACACACACACACACACACACACACACACATATATATATATATATATACTGTATGCATGTATATAGTTAGGCATCAACCTCCTTAGTCAATCAATGACTCAATCAATTTATTATAAACAAAAAGAAAAAATAAATACATTTTGATAGGGTAACAAAATATGCTTTAATATGCTCTAATATCAGGATAGTTTTAAATTATCACGACAGGTAGAGATCCATCCATGTGAGATATTGATCCGGGTCGCTAAAGACCCGATTATGTAATAATGATTGGCGAAACAGTCATGCATTTAAGGGTTAATAAACAAACTGAAGCAAGTCCAAAACAGGAAAACCACTGGGAACACCAAACACACATCCAAATATCGACTGACAAAGCACAAGAGAAAAACAAGGGCTGTACACAGGGCTAGACAAGGTAACTGGAAACACCTGGGGAGACTTGACTTATCAAAGGAGAAAACTACAAAGGACAACAAACATGGCACACAAGACAGGAAATAAAAGTCCCAATACACACACAGGGATTATATGACAGAACCACCCACTTCCAGACATTCACAGGGAGAAACACCTAAAAACATAAGTCCAGGTGGATGGTGGAACGGAGGTTGACCAGGGGAGGGATGGTGGGCCACGTCTGTGGAGTGGCAAAGAAATGGGCTTTATGCACAGCTGCACTACTTCCTGAACTTAAGCCAGTTCCTTGTTTCCTGTCTGCCATTATTGGCCAAATTGAATAATTCAGGTGTGCTTGACCTCAGTAGTCATGGCAACAATAATCAGACACACCTGAATTAATCAATGTGGCCAATAATGGCAGACAGGAAACAAGGGGCTGGCTTAAGTTAAGGAAGTAGTGCAGCTGTGCATGAAGCCCATTGGGGTGCCAAAGGTACCTGGTAACTGGTATGGTATGGTGAGGTGAGGTGACCAGGGCAATGCAGGATGAGCAGGTGGCCAGCATGTGGTCAGGGCAGAGCAAGCAAGACCCAAGACCTCCACAGAGGAGCAGACGAGACCGAAGATCCCCATGGTGGAGTAGATCAGCACCAGAGCAGACCGGACTAGTGACCACCCCGGTGGAGCAAGCAGAACTGTTGACCACCACGGCAGAGCAAAAGTCCACCAAGGGGTAGCAAAATGTCACCACAGCGGAGCTGAAAACCACTTCTGAGGAGCCGAAGAGACTGGAGAACTTAGAATGGCCTCTCTGACTGAGAGAGAACAGGCTGGGAGTTCAGTAATAGTCAGATCATAACAGAGCAGGGAGTTTGAGGATATACTGTAACCTCAGTGGTTATTTAGTTCAGGGTGGGCCTCCATGAGATGGTCCTCACTGCAGAACATGAAATCCACATGGAGAAGTGGGATCTAGATACTCTAGATACTCCCGCCTTACATATACCTAAACCAGGGGTGCCAAACATCATCAAACAATCAAACACACATGCCTTTAATTTCCAAGTGATCCTGAAGACAATAGCTGGTTTCTTCAGGTGTGTTTGATTAGGGTTGGAGATGAACTGTGCAGGACAGTCGGTTGGCAGGAGCAGGAATGGGAACCCCTGACCTAAACCTATCCAGCTCCACCCCCTGATCCCTAAACCCACCCCTAAACCTACCCAACTCCACCCCTCAGATCTGGATCCGACTCCACCCTCTGGATCTTGTGTACTGCAATGAGGTGCTACTGGCCTCCATGGCCATAATGGAGCCATCAGAGGACTCAATGAGTTTAGGAATCTAATTCTGTGGCCGCAACAGTGCCGTCTGGGGACACAGCGATTTCAGAAATGGTGCCCGCAGCAGGGGGTACATGGAGTTCAGAAACAGCGCACGTGGCCATAACAGGGGCATCAGCTGCAGGAGAAAGTGTGCAGCCCAAACACATAAAATGGCAACTGCCATCATAGGGAGTGCAGAGGCCGCCGGGCTTGAGAGCGCTGAACTGGGCATCCAAGGTGCTCGCACAGGCATCAGCAACGGATCCGCCACACTAGACATCCGGTCTCAGATGCCTTGGGCCTGCCGTTGGCCTTAGCTTCGGGTGCGGAGGACTTGACCGTTGGAAACTCTGGCATGGCTCCCATGGTGGCTGAGGACCCTGCAATGACAGTCATCACAGCTGGGGTCAGCAGTGGGCCAAGCTTCGTGGCCATTGGAGCTTGGGTTGTATAGCCCGCTCCACAAACTCACAAAAATTCTCTTGAGGACTAACATATGAAAGTTGAGTTCTGAGTCCAGAAATATACAAAACGTTATGAGTGTATTTTCCAGGAAATGAGAATTAAAAGCGTAGTCAAAGCATAGCTGTCAATTTATATAATTTGCATAGCTGGTCAGTCTGTAGTGCAAAGAGTATGTTTAATAAATGAGGATCAAAGTGCACAAGAGTACGTTTAATAAACAAACTGAAGCAAGTTCAAAACGGGGAAACCAGAAGGAACACCTAACACAGGAACATCCCAACATCGACTGACAAAGCACAAGAGAAACACGGGATATACACGGGGGGTAACAAGGTAACGGGAAACACCCGGGGAGTCTTATCAAAAGGGAAAATTACAAAGGACAAGCATTTTCCAAACTGAATTTTTTGCATCCTTGAAAGGCACTTCGGGAAGGGGACGCCATTTAAAGGAGCGTTCCAAACGAAGTGAACAACTGAATCCCTTTTACAAAGGCCTTTCCATGTGTCAGTTAGCGAAGGGATACTCACTTCTAAATGGCACACAAGACAGGAAATTTAACAAAAGTACCAAAACATACACAAGGAAGTACAGTGGGGGAAATAAAAATTTCGCCCATTTACAAAGAAATGAAGGTTATAATTTTTAGGGTAGGTTTATTTTAATGGATTATTTTAAATTTACATTTTAAATTTAGGTATGGCTGTTACAGAGCTTATTTTTACACAAACAAACAATTTAGCCCCAAATAAATGTTTAGTAAGCTGTATTTTGTTAATTATTTGGAAAATGTAGAAATAATATGTAAATATGAGTTTTAAGATACATACAATGCTCAAGAAATTAGTATTAAAAAAACACGTTGGTAACACTATATCATTGTTAGTCAGCTTTAAGAACATAAAGGAAGTTTCTGAATGAATGTTAATATTTTTCTGTTCTCTGTTCAGGTGATTTTGTTTTTCGGTCTCCTCACTATTATTATTTGCACAGCTGGAGTTTGTATAATGTGGGAAAAAGAGTGGAAAACTGTCTATATGTCATTTCAGGTATGTTTTGTCTGTCTTTCTTGTTTTTGTAGCAGGTTCTCATTGTATGACATTTTAATGTAAAAGATAACATGAAAGAGTAATATTTCACACAGAAAGAAAGCATATTGTGTATATGATTAAACATTGTGTAACATTTATACTGTATATGCATAGAACTGACACTCAGGTGCCTGTACCTCCAGTTATAACATATTGTTGTGTCTGTATGGAGTATGAAAATCCCCTCTTTGGTTTCCCATAGGCCACAGCTCCTTTCCTGCATCTGTGTGCTGTAGTGGCTTTGACCTTGATCAGCTGGCTCGTGTTCAAGAGTTGTCATGAAGCTCAAACAGCTGGTTAGTAGTGGCTCCTAAACAGCTTATAATCAGGGCCGTAGCTGGGGTATCCGGGGCCCCGGTTGTTGCTGTGGGCCCTCTAGAAATAATGTTCTGGGCAGGGTGCCCCCTTTGGTTGAAATTGCATATTGGAAAGGGGTGTTCACCACCTTTCGCCCAGCCAGTAAGAGCCCTGCTTATTGCTTATAATCAGTGTTGTGCAAGTTACTTCCAAACTGTAATACATTAGGTATTACTTGTTACTGTTATTTAAAAGTAATTCATTACCTTACAATATTACTGTCCCAGAATTGTAATGCGTTACATTACTCATGTATTACTTTTGAGTTACTTTCACCAAAATAACTAAGTAGAACTTAACTTTTGGGCTGTAACGATATGCAATATGAAACCGAAATCGCGATTCGCCACACGACTCAGATCCACGAACCTACAGAATCGCGACAAACCTCTTCCAACTCCAGCGTTATTCTCCTTACAGTCCATATCCAATGCTGCCTTATCTTTAAATTAGGCTATTAGTATTATTTGAAGTTAACATTATAAAATACGTAGACCTACACCACAAAACTAGTTGAGGATAAATTATTTAAAATTGGGTAAGTCCAGCATTATGGACATGACATTTGCAGTCAAAACTTGAAATAAAAATTCTCAGAAAATTCATGTATTGAAACGTATATAGGCTACTTCCTTAAAGGACTCCAGACATTAGACAAATATCAGTCTGTTTTATTTTTAATATTAGGGAAAAGACGTGCGTGACAAAAAAATAGGAGGCAAAATACATTTTTTGTAATTCTGTTAATTACACTGCACAAATCGGATGAGAAAGGGTTGGCTCTCCAGTCTCTATAGAACTTAAAATATTCATTTTATTTTAGTTTTCGTGTTCGCATTTATGAGGAAAAAACAATGTTACAGACGCGACCGCTCTGAACTGGCACTAAAAGACTACTTTAAAACTTTCACATAGTCTGTTGCCTTTAAGAAGTAAAAGCAGACAATACACTGTAATACAACTGTAATACAAGCCTCACTGAACATGTAACGAGTAAAATATTACTGAAAATTGATTAGTAATGCCTTACACTACTGCGTTACAGCAAAAAGTAATATGTTACTGTAATGTATTACTTTTGTAATGCGTTACTCCCAACACTGCTTATAATACATTTAAATGTAATATTTTCTGACTGTACTTTATCTGGTTTATTTTACAGCTCTTCACTAAATAGATAAAAACATGAACATTAAATATTGATTATATTATGGGGCTGTTGAATGCTTGAATCTGATTGTTGACGAACATTCTAAGCCAAAGGTGTGCAATCATTTTCAGGGAAATGTACAACTAAAAAAAGTTCTCTTAACCACATTACAGTTATCACTTCACCAAATGATTTCAGTTGTTTCAAAATGTCCTTACAACAGCAAATAAATAAATAAAATAAAATAAAATAAAATAAAATAACACAACCACACTGACCAAGCAAATAAATATAGCCTTGAAATGTACGGCCACAGCCACGCATTATTTTTCTACGCCCTGTCGTCAATTATTCCATAGCCTATAGACTACTTAAAATATTGATTTAAATCATTTTGCAGTAGGCTATAACTTTAAGTCGACATGAAATGTAAATTGCTAACAGAAATTCCCTGTTGGGATGTCTAGGAATGAAACAGATGTTCATAAAATCTGTCAGAATAGACTTGTCCGTCAGGAATTGATTGGATCGTGAGTGGATCACTGGATTATGAGTGGCAGGTTGCTGTGGGCAGGGTTATTCCAGCTCTCTCGCTGGGAAAAACATGAGAGGGTCTGCAGTGTGATAGAGAGATGATAGTAGGCTAGTGCCAGTTTCAGTTACCCGGATGAGAAGAGTGACAATTGCCATAGACGACAGCAAATATTAGGAAAATATCGAGCTGGTCCTCACTGCAGAACACAAAAACCTTACATAAACCTAAACCCACCTATCTCCACCCCCTGATCCCTAACCCCACCCCTAATCCTATCCATCCCCACCCCTTGGATCTGGATCCAACTATGCCCCCAGGATCTCTAGTACTGCAATGAGGAGCTACTGAAAATATCAGACCTCTGCATGCCTCGATTGACCAATCAGAGCTGATCAGAGAGCCGTGCAATAAAGCATTGTATATTTGCTGATGACATATTAATGAAAGTTATGAGATATTCAGTGTAAATGTGAAAGTTAACACTAATGATGCATATAAAGAGGCTTTTAACTAGATTGTAGGGTGGTTAGGCTGGTCTAATGTGTACGTATTGTTTATTTTATTTATTTTATGTATTTTATTTTGTTTTTGTGATGCAATGTATTTATGAGAGTTGTATGCTTTCTTTTGTTGTGAAGCACTTTGTGATCTTCATCTGAGAAAAGTGCTATACAAATAAATTTTACTTACTTACTTATTTATATAGGCTAGGCCTAAACTTAATTATGCTTTATTTTCAAATTTAAATTCTATGTACTGAATATTTTTGTGTGTTTTTGCCAGCTTGTAAGGTTTTTATAATGATGACCTTCATTTTCGTGTCCGCTGCTGTGTTCCTGTGTCCTCTTGCAATCTGCTCTCCGTGCATTACCAATAATCTTCCCCCAAAACCCTCCCTCGTCGGTCATCGTGGCGCTCCAATGGTAAGTCACAGTGTAACTTTCATTTTGAGACAACTACCTTTTGTTAATGTGTATTATTAGTTCATGTTTACACTGGTGTGCCCGTCAAAATCTTGTTTTGGCTGTTTTTTTCATGTCGGCGCTGAACTACAGGATGAATTACATTATTTTATTAGAATAAATAAGACATGCTGTAGGATGAATCATCTGCTGTAGTTTCTGAATCCGTTTAGGATTATGATGATTATGGCATAGTTCCCAGGTTGTAAGCTATCAACGTGGGGGAATGTATTTCATTAGCATGTCAGTCTGCTCATAAATGTTGGAACATTTATCAAGCATAGGCAATTTATAGATTAAATAATCACAATGGAAACAAATACAGTTATTAAAAAAAAACATGTAGTCCTCATTCAGAAATATAATTTTAATGGCTGACAGTCTACAATTCAAACACAACCTGATAAATTCAACTGGCATGAAAGGTGGAGGAGGTGTTTTGACATCTGGAGCTCTGTAGGTTTGATCTTCTTGCGCTCACCAGGAGACTGGAGGCTACATGTGAATAAAAACAGAGGCGTGTGAAGAACTCATGCTACAGCTCTGAATTCTTTTTTTGTTTATACATGAAATAGAAATCTGAACATATTTGTGTAGAAAATTAATGGTTCTTTCTGGAAAAAAGTGATTTCTGTTGTCCTTATAAAACATTTATATATATAAAATGTGTGTGTTAATTATATATTTAGCTGGCTCCAGAGAATACCATGATGTCATTCAGGAAGAGTTTGGAGTGTGGCGTTGTGGCTTTTGAAACGGATGTGCAACTCAGGTAAAAGTTTCAGATTCTGTTCAGAAGCACTATATACACTTGCTTGTGTGTGTGTGTGTGTGTGTGTGTGTGTTTGCAGAGGTGGACAGTAACAAAGTACATTTACTTGAGTACTTAAGTACACTTTTTGAGGATCTGTACTTATTTTTTCTGGAAACTTTTCTCTACATTTGAAAGACAAATATATGTTTTACTCCACTTCAGTTCTGTCAAGGTCCTTGAGTAGAAAGTGGTAACATCAGTCTGGGGATGATTTTGGTTGCAGGGGTTGCATTTTGTTTGCAAATGAAAGTCGGGTTGACGTCAGAACCCACCTAATGTTTCTGACGTCAACCCAATTTTAATTTTCAACCACAATACAACGTCTGTCCAGTGATGGAGATTAATATCAATCTGGCGTTTCTGATATCAACCTGGTTTTCATTTTCAACGTTGGGTTTGGTCTTCTAAATGCGAATGTGGCATTGTTTTGGAGTACACTAGCTTATAGATAACAGCAAGGCTAACATATTCATGCTAAAAGCCAAAAAAAAAAAAAAAAAAAAAACTATGAGCACTGTTTGAGGGAACAGCCATGTTTTTGAGTGCACTTATTCAATCTTACTTTCAATCTATTAGAACTGTGTTCTAGAAATACATTTTATACCGATATGAGGGTAGGTAGGCATAGATTCAGTGGCATGATGTACTGTAAGCAGTATACTGTACAACAATGCAACAATAGTAAAATGCATTGACATTTACGTTTTACTTTTGATACTTAAGTAGGCCTACTTAAAGGGTTAGTTGACCCCCCAAAAAAACCTAAATTATGCCATTAATGACTCGCGCTCATGTCGTCCCAAGCCCATAAGACCTTCGTTCATGTTCGGAACACAGTTTGAGATATAGAGTTTTCTGTCCCTCCATTGAAAATGTATGTACGGTATACTGTCCATGTCCAGAAAGGAAATAAAGACATCATCAAAGTAGTCCATGTGACCTCAGTGGGTTAGTTAGAACGTTTTGAAGCATCGAAAATACATTTTGGTCCAAAAATAACAAAAACTACGACTTTATTCAGCATTGTATTGTGTTCTGGTTCTGCTGTCAAATCTAAAATATCCTAAACTGTGTTCTGAAGATGAACGGACGTCTTACGGGCTTGGAACGACATGAGGGTGAGTCATTAATCACATAATTTTCATTTTTGGGTGAACTAATTTTTTAAGTAGAAATCGATCTTTACAACGTTTACTTATAACGGAGTAATATTTGACCAGTTGTATCTGTACTTTCACTCAAGTAAGGAAGTTGTGTACTTTGTCCACCTCTGTATGTTTGTGTGTGCGCGTGATTTAATACACTTGTCTATCTTTTTTCAGCAAGGACATGAAGCCTTTTCTTATGCATGACCACGATAAAAACTTTTTGCTACGAACAACTGATGTGAAGAAGAAATTTCCAGGTCGAGATGGCGACAACCATACTAACTTCACATTGCAAGAGTTACAGACGTTGAATGCAGGCGAATGGTTTTTAAGAGTGAGGACAAAGATTTTTTATTTATTTTTTTAATTTAAAACATCTGCATTTTATTTAATTTAAGTTTTCAATTATATATAGTTTTATAACACATTTGATACAGTAATTGCTGTATTGCATATATGTATTGCTATATAATGATAATCCATAATATTAAAATGGCAAAATCACATAATTATAATAATATGCTATTGGTAGGAATAAAAATTCCCAAGACTTCCATCCGTAATTTTCCATCCGTAAAACTGAGAAACGTTCTTTATTTGCCTAGCAGCTTGTGCCCTGAAATGTTTGCAATCCCCCTATAAATCAAAAGTAGAAATGTTTTGGTCTTGTAGTCCAGCAGATAAATTCAAGGCCGGTGTGGAGAAGAGATGAGTCCCACTGAAGAGATGGGTCCCAGCTTAGGACCCAAGCAATCCGATTGGTTCAAAGCTAGTTTTATGGGTAATCGCTTTAGTGCCTGGTTACAAATCAGAGAAAATCACTTAGTCACGAGTCATTATGGGTTTTATCTCTTCACCACACCGGAAACTGAAGCTTCGCTTGGGAGCTGCCATTGTAGCAGACTATCACCTGTTGTCCAGTTGTTGACATTCCATTGACTCCCATTCATTTTGGCGTCACTTTGATAGCGAATAACTTGACATCTGAGGCGTCCAAAGTTATTTTAACCCGTTATTTGTTTCTTAAGAAACAGGACTATGGATAAAAGGCTCCATCACTCTGTATCTTACGTTATGGCCCTGTAGAAACTTTAAAAAAATTTTTTTTTTGTAAAAATAGGCTAACGATTGCGTCATAACCACAGGACTGTCTGTCGCACAGTAGAGAAATTACCTTACAGACTAGAAGGAGAAGCTCATATAGGCAATCTTTTATTGTCTATGAGGCAATCGGGTGCACATGGAGGCACTAAGTCAGGGGAGAAGCTCATAGATAGAGAGTTCATAAAAGCAACGGGACAAAATGGTGAGGAGGCTTGTGAGAGAAAAGTGTAACTGTAATTTATTACTTATTCCTTTACCTCAGTGAAGTAGTGTGGTCAAAAGAAGCCTACCGGCACTTTACACAAAGTAAATAATTAAATGGTGCAATGTGATGATACCAGTCTCTCTGCACAGTTTTACTGAGTACAGACTATAGAGACTTAATTAGATACACGCAGTCGGCTGCATTCAAACCATACGCCTTATTCACGGCAGCGCCATCTTTGATTTTGAATGAGAATGAAAGCGAGGCTGTGAGGGATAGACTTGCATCTTTTCAATGGGCTGTACTGTTATTTAATGTGTTTTCGGATTGTTCTGCTCATGAAACACTGGAAAAATATCTTTCAAAGAAATGTCAGTTGACAAAAAACTCCCGACAATGTAAGCTGTGGAAAATTGTAAGTAATCTAGCCGCTTTATTCAGCTTTTTACTGCGGATGCCATTGGAAACACGGTAAGTCTATCCCTCACAGCCTCACTTTCATACCTGTCATGGCGCTGCTCTGAATAAGGTCAATAGACAGTAAAAGAGATTCAAACATTCCACGTTTACAAAGCATTCCTGTTTGCAGTGCTGTAGCCAATCACAGAGAAGTCTGTTGAGCGTATGAGTTTAGCGGCAAATCAGAATTCCCATCCGCTCAAGAATATTGAAGGCCACATTTTAATGTAGCTATTATTTACATTTATATTAATATTATTAATGTTAACAATTCAGTTATTAAATTTATTTTTTATTTTATAATAAATTGAATAGTTACAATTAGTCGGTTTTTAATTTTTCTTGCCATGTTATTGCAATTGGTACTCTGAATTTAATCTTGTGGAAAAAAAAAGTTTTGAATAATAGTGAAAACAAAGCAGTGTTGTAAGGTGCCCATCCCTTGGTTCTGTGACTGGGGCCGGGGCCCAACATCTGGTGCTACACCCCTGTTTCACAGGCACCATAAAAGGAGGAAGGAGTATGTTTTGGTAGGAGATTTCTAGCAAAACAACCTTGACCTGAACGGAGGTTGCAGCTTTATCCAGTTTGAGCAGATAGAAAAAAAAATCTCACTTTGCATTTGATGTTCAGATGGTCTGTTTTAGTGTAATGACAAATTGGTTTAAAATGAGATCTTTTCTTTTTCAAATACAGACAGATCCATTTCAGTCTGTTTCATCGCTCTCAGAGGAAGAGAAGAGAGAGGCTGACAACCAGACAGTACCATCTCTTTCTGAGCTCTTGCTATTGGCCAAAAAGCATAATGTCTCTCTGATATTTGACCTAAAAAATGAGAATAACTCAACAGGATTCGAGAACAGCGACTCCTACTACATCACTGACACTATCAACAAGTCAGGCATCTCACCAGACAAGGTAATATTACTGTATATAGTAGGGTCCAAAAGTCTGAGACCATTTGTGAAAATGGTTTTGTGACCATTTTCTAATTTAATACATTTTTCCATTAAGCTTTCATAAATGTCATAATTTCTTAGCATCCAAGTGACAAAATCCTAAAACCTTTTATTTCTAGCAGTGTTATTTATATACTACTATTATAGTATTTAATATTTTAAATTAGCTTTTATGATTTTAGTTTTTTTTAGTTTAAGTTTAATCATTCTGTTACATTGTGTTTTTTTCCATTTTTATTATTTCCATTTTATGTATTACGTATTTCAGTTTAGTTTGTTAATTTTAGTACTTCAATATAAAGTCATTTAATTTCAGATAAATAGGCAACATTTCTATTTGAAGTTTTGTTGAGTTTAATGTTATAGGGGTAGTTCACCCAAAAATGCCTGTTGAACGTCCCAACCAAGCCCGCATGTTCATCTTTGGAACACAGTTTAAGATATTTTAGATTTAGTTCGAGAGCTTTCTGTCCCTCCATTGAAAATGTATGTACGGTATACCTTCCTTGTCCAGAAAGGAAATAAAAACATCATCAAAGTAATCCATGTGACATCAGTGGGTTAGTTAGAAAGCATCGAAAATACATTTTGGTCCAAAAATAACAAAAACTACGACTTTATTCAGCATTGTATTGTGTTCCGGTTCTGGTGTCAATCCATGCTGATGACGTAAAACACTGCTGACGTGTAATCCGGTGCGCCCAAGCTTAATTTACAATCTTCGCAAACATGTCTAAGGATTTCGACACAGAGGAAGACTTGCATTTTTTTTGCCCAGCCATATTTATTTTTACCCGAATACGGACTCACCAGATACACGTCAGCAGCGTCTTACATCATCAGCGTCGCTGCGGACTCGTGAATAGAATTGACAACAGAACCGGAAGGGAATACAATGTTGAAAAAAGTCGTAGTTTTTGTTATTTTTGGACCAAAATGTATTTTCGATGCTTTAACCCACTGATGTCACATGGACTACTCTGATAATGTCTTTATTTCCTTTCTGGACAGGGACAGTATACCATACGTACATTTTCAATGGAGGTACAGAAAGCTCTCGGACTGATAATTTTCATTTTTGGGTGAACTAACCCTTTAACCCTAACGCCCTAAAAAACATGACTCTTATGAATGCTACAAGTTGTTCTTTTGTGTATGTGTGTGTGTTTTTGCACCATTAAATGCACTTTTAATGCTTTGTATCACTTTCAGATATGGTGGCTTCCTCGAGAATATAGACACAATGTGAGAAATATCTCACCAGGGTTCAAGCAGGTGTATAATGTGGTAGACGAAATGGTTGCAGATGGTGGAAGCTTCCTGAATATGAAGTATAGTTCACTGAGCGCTCATAAAATAAGGTGAGTGTAGGAGGATTGGCGCAGCTTATCTGACATGCAGAGACTTGATACTGCCGCTGCTGTAAAGAGCCTTAGGGATCATTCTTATAGGGTTTTACTTTCTTACAAAGATGACAGAAATGCTGTGAAAAATGATGGGCTGATCTATAGCTTAAACAAACAAAATGTATCTAATAATGATTATAGTAGCAGGAAAGCTGATTTGCCAAACTTCAACACATGAAGATTAATGAGGCCTTTTCCAGACACTGTTTTGTCCGGTTGCGTGCACCTGTCATTTTATAATTTTACCTGACAGTAAAGATGAAGAAATAATCAAATTGAACAAGAAAAGCTTGACTGATGAATAAGACTGCACGTTAAAACGGCCCTGCCACTCCTGTCTATTGTGTTGGAAACTGGCTTGTTGCGACCTGTCGAAAAGGTCGCTGATGTGGAGCCAAGATGCTTAGAAAAGATTTCTATGTTTTTTTTTACATACATTTTTTGTTTATTTCGCTGGACAGTGAGCTGCGGGGGAAAAATGTGTCCATGAATCTGTGGGTCGTGAATGAGCGCTGGCTCTTCTCATTACTGTGGTGCTCTGGAGCCAGTTCAGTGACCACCAATGCCTGCCACATCTTCAAAAACATGTCTAAGCCTGACTGGCATCTGGTAAATCTCAGCCTTTCACCTATCAATGTCTATTGTGCCAAAAAAGAGAAGCTGTTTTACTCCCCTCGTTTATAATTCACATGGGCTTGTCTGAATATGTAACATGTCTGGAATCCTTTGTGTGTTTTTGTATGCATGTAATAATGAAAGGAGCCTAATAAGTACATGGAAATATGGATCTCGGCTGATGTGATATCATTGCTGTTGATGTTTGGGCTGTTTCTTTGGCAAAGGTAAACAATAAAACTCAGCACATACACTGAATGGTATAATGCTGTAGTTGATTAAATTACATTCTTGTGGGGATAATTCAAGTGTTATGGATAGATTATAATAACTTTAAACCTTTAAAAATGTTGTGCTTTATAATTGTTTAAGTCCCCTTGGAGTCAATAATTGTTTCCCTTAAAATTCATCTTTGATCAACAAAATGACACATTTATGTTTCTCCTGTAAAAAATGTTTATTCATGCCTTAAAATAGCTTGGATGTAACTCTACACCCTTGCTTCATTTAGTATACGCAGTGAATATACAAACCTCCACTCAAACTCGCACTATAAAAAAACATACTTTTTTAGTGGTCGTGGAGTAATTACTTAAAATAACCATATTTGAAACACCACATAGACATATTGAAATATATATATATATATATATATATATATATATATATATATATATATTTGAAACACCACATAGACATGTATAAACAACATTAGCTTGAGTTTCACCATATGGGAGTCTTCAATTATAATTACAGGTTGTCTTGCCCTCAAGCCAGTAAACAAGAGATGTCACCACAATTGGGAGACCACAATTATTATTTTAATAAGCCTAAAGATTATAAGGCCACATGAATAAAAAAACAACAATGATTAGCACAGATAATAAATACTATATTCCATGAAAAATAGCTTTAAACCATTTGTAATTTTAGGGGCCAAGCACCGAAGGTATCTGTTCCAAAGTTTAAATTGTATTATGCTAATAGCTTTTGAACCATAAGGCCTATCAATAAAACTCTGATTCCTGAGCTCATGACGATTCGAATGCACCCTATGAGTATGACGTCATTTTCCGTCATAAAAAAATGGCCGCTATTTTGAATTCTCCAAAAAACTTTTGCGAAGTCATCCTAGACGGTTTTCCAATTTTCACCAAAATTGCAGCGCCACCTACTGGTCCAGAGATATGAAAAATGGCTATTTTTTCTCATAACTTCTGACTAGTTGTGATTCAGGGCGTCATGCCGAGTTTTCATTTTTGCTCTATAATAAATGTAAAATGTACATAATACATAATACAGTAAAAATACATAAAATTAGAATTATGATACAGAAACCATCAGTTACATTATAAATATAAATGTATTGTTTATTATAAATTGGAAGTAAAACTGACTGCAAGGCAAGCTAACTTGTTACCAACATAAGGCTTATGCAACTTTTCACCAATAACTGAAAATGTCCATCATACACAAATTCATACCATGACACAAAATACAAAAAATACAAACCTACCTATATATATATATATTTGAAACACCACATAGACATGTATAAACAACATTAGCTTGAGTTTCACCATATGGGAGTCTTCAATTATAATTACAGGTTGTCTTGCCCTCAAGCCAGTAAACAAGAGATGTCACCACAATTGGGAGAGGTTATTTTAATAAGCCTAAAGATTATAAGGCCACATGAATAAAAAAACAACAATGATTAGCACAGATAATAAATACTATATTCCATGAAAAATAGCTTTAAACCATTTGTAATTTTAGGGGCCAAGCACCGAAGGTATCTGTTCCAAAGTTTAAATTGTATTATGCTAATAGCTTTTGAACCATAAGGCCTATCAATAAAACTCTGATTCCTGAGCTCATGACGATTCGAATGCACCCTATGAGTATGACGTCATTTTCCGTCATAAAAAAATGGCCGCTATTTTGAATTCTCCAAAAAACTTTTGCGAAGTCATCCTAGACGGTTTTCCAATTTTCACCAAAATTGCAGCGCCACCTACTGGTCCAGAGATATGAAAAATGGCTATTTTTTCTCATAACTTCTGACTAGTTGTGATTCAGGGCGTCATGCCGAGTCAATATCCAATTTTCCCAGATCTGCCATTTTGGCTATCGGCCATTTTAAATTATGTGCTAAAATGCTGTATTTTTTGGACTCATGAACGAATTGTTACGAAACTCAGTATAAGCAGCATGCCCTGAAGGTACTCAAAAGATTTTTGAAACAGCGCCACCTATTGGTCAAAAGTTATAATTAATTTTTGAAAATGTTAATAACTTTTGAATAATTTTGCCTATTGTAATGACACTGATCTTAATAGATTCCTTGAGTTATGCCAAAAACATAGATACCAGGTTTGCCATAATCAGCCAAACTTCCTGTCTGCCATCTTTATTATTATTTTTTTTAAAACCCTTCTTTTTCGAACTTCTCCTAGACTGTTGGTCCGATTTTCACCAAAATCTAATTTAAGCCATTTTGCCTAAATTCATCTTTAAATGTATTTAATTGCTCCTTGCTGCTGTCTGAAACTCCCAGCCATGTTGGCATGTCTTGTCTTCTGCTTTTGTGCTTGGCCCCGTAATGGCTGCTTGCAGCTACATTTGTATTAGTTATGTTCTAACATTTAATAGTGTATTTAACAGAATTTCCATTTTTCATTTTTGCTCTATAATAAATGTAAAATGTACATAATACATAATACAGTAAAAATACATAAAATTAGAATTATGATACAGAAACCATCAGTTACATTATAAATATAAATGTATTGTTTATTATAAATTGGAAGTAAAACTGACTGCAAGGCAAGCTAACTTGTTACCAACATAAGGCTTATGCAACTTTTCACCAATAACTGAAAATGTCCATCATACACAAATTCATACCATGACACAAAATACAAAAAATACAAACCTACCTCAAGGCTATTGATTATTTATTCATTCTTTCTTTGATGCTCTTTTTTTTCAGGGCATTTAACAAATGTTTTAAGATTAATAATAATAATAAAAAAACCAAATTTGTCAAATTTGTTACTCAAATTATAATGGGCATTTTTCTCTTTGTTTGTGAACAGGAAAAGGAACCGTTTTTCTCATCGAAATAAAGAAGAACAGAGAGGAGTCCCCCTGCTTATACACTGAAAGATCATATCATCATATTATGAAAGGGCATTTCCTTTTTTCACTTTTTGAAGGATTGTATATGGTCATCAAAAAAAAAAATCACGTCTTATTAAATGTGTAATGCAGGAAATTCACATAATATTTGTACTTTTATTTAGTTTGTATATACAATATATTGATTAGTTGGATTGAGATGTATTTGATATAATGTACTCATTAGGGCAGCAAATTGTGCAATGCTGCCACCCATTGAGAAACGTATGTTATTTCAGCCTAATACCAGGGCCAGGGGCCTGTACCATGATGGTAGTGGAACAAACTCAGGGTTGCGGGATTAGTTTCGACTTGACAAAACCAAACCAATCCAACCAAGCTTTGTTGGTACCATGTTGCTGATCATCAACATTCTCTGTCAACTCAGGCTTTGATCCTGAGTTTAGGAGTTTAGGTGTGACATCAGTAGCGAACAGCCAATCACATGCTGAGAAAGAGTGAAACTCATTCAAAACACATTGAAATTAATTTCTCGTGAGAGAAGCAGCACAATTCACTTATTAAATAAAAGTATTTAATTATTACGAATTTAAACAAATTTACACAGCAAGAAGAAAATAGCTGTTTGTGAAAGAGGAAAACTAAAAGAAAGTCTAGCTACTATATATCAGTGCAAGTAAAAGTTGTGAAGTTAGTTTATAAAATAGAGAGAATTGAACATTTAAGCTCACATGTAGTCATTTTATAGCTTCATTTATTGATTCTAAAGCGTATTTATATTACCTTTATATACGTATTCATTTAAAATCTGCGTAATAATTATTGATAAACTGAAATTGTACAGATAATTACAGAAATAATCTCTAAATCATACAACATTTTTTTAATAAAAGCCATGATTTTGTCTTTTAAAATCATTTGCTGTTGAGTTACTTTATTGCGTCATATCATACATGTGTCACTTTACTCACAGCTGATAGTTACTATGGCAATGAACACTGCTAAAAGCCAACCCACTTTCATGGTTCCTAAAACGCAGGGTTGGCACAAACTAAACTGAAACATAGCTGGCTAGTCACCTAAACCGGCTTGTATAGGCTGGTTTCACAAGGCTTAGATTAAGCCAGGATTATTCCTTAGTTCAATTAGGACATTTAAGTAGCTTTTATAAATGTGCCTTACAAAAGACCTGAGACAAAAATGGCACTGACATATTTTAAGAAATTTCAGTGCATGTTGCTTTCAGTTAAAACAGCTCAAGTATGCATTTTAGTCTGGGACTGGACTAGACTTAAACCTTGTTTGTGAAACTGGGGGCAGAACTGTTATTTTTGATGTAAATGACAATATTTAGATGGGATAAAGTGTAAGGCAATTTTAAATGCAATCACATTTGTAATTAATTTCTGTAGTTATTGTTATATCACAATACCACCAAACATGTCCCTAACTTTAACTGTATCCAACGCTAATTAAATAATATAAAGTGGGACCAAAATGTTTATACATAAATATATTTGTAAAGATTTTTTGCGATTTTTATTTTGGGAAATACAGGCATTTAAGACAAATTCAGAAATAATTTGTGTAAGTTTAACTGTATTGGTGTGTGTGTGTATTTTTCAAAAAGTATTGGAGATCAAGGCTGGTTGTCTAGTACAGTTGATTTATTTTGAGGTCATAAAAATGAATGTTTGCCCTCCGCATTCATTGATTCTTCCAAGATCTCTGCAAAAAAAAAAAAAAAAAAAAAAGAAAAAAATGTTGTAAAAAAAAAGGGAAGTGATTTAAAATATATGAATGTTATAGGGCGAGGAACCTTAATTGTTCAATTTGTTGTACAACAACAGATGTGATAAATTATGCCACCCTGCTAACATCTTTACATCTAATCAATCAGGCTATGGGAATTTCAATTGGGCCATTCCACCGAATGGGTGACATTTGCTTGTTGTAAATCTTCAAAAATAAATTTTTGATCTTTTTCAATATTGAATGTAATATACATATTTAACTATTCAAAATGTGTATTGGTCAATCTCAGGCAACTTTATTTATTTATTTTTTACAAGGTTTAAGCAGAATATGGACGCATGTTTTCTCAATCCTGTTACCGAAAATCATGTGTCATTTAAAAAGCAAGTTTAGAAGGATGTCAATTAATTCCTTTGTTTTCCCCACAAGAAAGTGTTTATTTTAAGGAAATTGTTGGTTATATGTTCAAAAATGTTCATTAAATATTTTAATAATCAATCAATTAAATAATTGTATAAATTATGGGCCAAACAAAATTGATAAAAATAGTGGTTTAATTTTATTTTTTTAGAAAAAGAAAAAAATAGTAACAGGAGTGAAAGTGACAGGATTGGGGTTTTAAGCAAAAAGTTATCAAATATATGGCATGGCCACATAGCATTGATGCTATTAGCATATGAGGACACTGAGCCATTTCTAGTGCCTTACCTAAAGTTAATATTTTTAGAATAAAAAAAAAAATAAATCTAAAAAAAAGTTTAGGTAACAGGACTGTATGTTGAAATTGACCTTCTCATTCATAGTTAGAATTTCATCAAACGGGGGGTGTAATAGTCTAACAGGACTGAATGAAAACCCTGGGACATGATTCAAATGTGTATTTTATCTAAAATATTAGATCAAATGGTTTTTTCTTCTTTTTTTTCATTTTAAAGCAGGTTGGATATAAAGTCACACAAAAATCAGATTTCTGAAGGATTTTAATCATAATATTTCATGGTAAATTTTAGAGATAGAGATTTGGACATGCAGAAAATGATTTTTTTTTTTTAGTGTTCGTTTTTATTAATGTTTTTTATTATATGTTTTAAATTTGTAGTTAGCTTATTGTGCATGACATTTTTCTTAATAATAAAATATATTTTAGAGTTAATTTTCATGCAATTTTATTATACATATAATGTCCTGGGGACAGAAATATATGGATGGCATTAAAAAACATGCGCAGATTAAGGAGCACAAAATCTAGATTTTAAATATCCAGCTCCCCACTGGTTATTTAAAAGATTGTTAAAATTAATAATTATCAATTATATTAATCATATAGCCCAATAATATCCAGCAAACTTGTATTAAGCGGTGTTTTGGTTTAAAATAAATCTTCTTCATTTGTTGCGTCCATGTTGGCACAACAACTTCAGTCTGTTTTTTTTTTTCAAAGGGAAAATATTGTGACCTTGAATTTCTGCATCAAATGAAAACAAGTTGGCCAGTTTTCACTAGGCCATGCCATAGCCTACATGTTAATGTGAATTTCTTGTATACAAATTAGAAATGTTGTTGCTGTTTCGTCATTACATTAGGCCTATTCTATTTGATTAAATGTAATGAAGCAAATGTTTAAATCAAGTCGACCAACGTTAGGTTATAGAACAAATGCGATTTTTAAACAGTCCAGCAGTCTCAACTCAACCCAAAACTACGTCAAACTCCGTGTCACCAAGCAACGCATAGACTGAACGCCTGGATCTGGATCTGGAGCGGAGCGACAGAATAGATGAACTCCACTCCGGGATTTTCACTGAGACAAGAGAAAACACCGGTTATTCATTCTTGTTCGAATGGGCTAAATTCACAGCTGCACTACTTCCTGAAATTAAGCCAGCTCCCTGTCTGCCATTATTGGCCAAATTGATTAATTTAGGTGTGTCTGATTATTGTTGCCGTGACTACTGAGGTCAGGCAAACTTTCCGTTATTTTTGTTCAGCTGGCTGACCGTACAAATATGAATATGGTAGTTAGCATTTTTTAAAAGGAAATTACATTATAACACATTTTTCACAACAAAATGTACTTTTTGTTAAAAAAAAAAAAAAAACTGAGTCTGCACATGCGCATTTAACCAAATATCGAATCGATGGGTAGCATGAATCGTCAGAACTTTCTGTTTAAAAAAAAAAAGGTGTGGAAAACTTGAGGCTCCCAGCTAATTACGCTGATTGATATGTTTTCCCTTTTCTATATAAAAAAAATAATCTTACAGCATAGCTGAAAAAGGGCGACAGCCACTTAAAGCAGGTTCACCCTTTCTCCACTGGGTGGCATGCGACACTTCGGAATAATAATTTCCATGGCCAAACTTGCATCACCCTCATGGCAAGCAGGGTGTTTTCCGAAAGACTGACGAAATAAATTTCAGGTATATTTGATGTGATCATTTATAACCCTTCCTTTATTCTTTGCTAGCCACAGATTTACACATGATCAAATATGGTTACCGTTATATAATAAAGCTGCATTTTTTTCCCACCATAATGACAGTACGCTTATTTATCCACAGTTTACATTTGGATGAAGGATGAGTAAGACCCTGTAGTCTGCAGACCGCCCCCAGTTCCCCTCAAAACTTCCCAAAGGCAGATAACGGGTCGGGAAGCTTCACACTCTTACTATAACAACACGCATCTCCTGCCAACTGCAGTAACTAACCCTCGTCGGCAAGAACTTCCCAAAGAAACATTATCGTCATTGTGGGGAAATTTCTTCAAAACTTTTAAAAGTCTGTTCGGAGACAGCTAGAAAGGGACAGCTGACCGAGAAGGATTTTAATGCGTTGTTATTTATTTGGAAAACTAGTTAGTCAAAACGTTTTGGATTTACAGGACCAGTTTTCTAACTGCAACAACAATCACATCATCATGGTCCATAAATATGGTAAGTTCCGTTAAAACAGTCACCTTTATTCGTAATTAAGAAACCGATCCTATCATATAGCCTATAGGCTGCAGATGACAGTATTTCATAGTTTTTAGTTCTTTTACACTTTTCTTGGTGTCGATGTATTTTCCAGAGAAATTTCGTTGTGTAAGTTATTTTCAAGTTAATTTTTTTTTAAACCCACATGGGAAACCGGAAGCATTAGTCTGATGTGAGATTATGTAACTTTTAATAAAAACCCGCCATTCTTTACAGAAGTTTAACGAAATGTCAAGTGTATAGGCGACACCATGACCCTGTTTAACCCATCACAAACTGATGTTTTTGTGGAACCTCCTACCTCTGTTAACCTCATCTTCCCTCCAACCAGCACCCGAAGCATTACAATAATAATACTTCTGTCAATATCAATGCATCACCAAAAACAATTTATCAATATTAATTTATTACCAAAACAATAAAACTAATAAACATTAAGTGTGAACAAGGGGAAGTCAAACTATTTAATATTTAACGTCATTTGTTTTCTAATGCATTTTAAGTTTAACTTAAGTGTCCAAATATTTTTGAGGCCACAATGGTCTCTGTTAGTCCAAAAGAATAACTCACTATACAACACACAAGACTAAATCATTCATTTATTTTTAGCTGTTAGTTGAAAAATTGTTGTTAGACAGCTCTGGTTGAGTCAAACATCTGGCTTCACACCCCTTCCAGGGGCTCTTATAATTATAGGGAAGTAATGTCAGATTTCACACATCTAGCATTGTGCAAAGCCTTTTCAGAATTAAACATACAGTTTAAATGTCTAAAAATGTCATCAGACTGTCACAAGGAAAATGTAGGTAATGGATGAAAGGCAATAAAATGATTAGGAGTTGTACTGAAATAGTAATGCTTGTCCTCTCTTTTATTTCAGATACTAAAAGAGCAGTTGGGCTACTGAAACAGTACCAGGCAAGTTTGACTAGCCCAGAGGAACAGGCCCTGAAGACCAGCGTGGAAAAGGTCTCCACCATCTTTGGCAGTCATCTTTTTCATGCTCTGCTGGGTGAGGTTTGTTTCAGTGTAAGCTGTAATGTATCTAAAAAAAGAAAAATTGATGATTAACTGTCATTATATATAGGGCTGTACCAGATTCCAGCACATTTCATGCTGAGCAAAATCGTTCCAAGAAGTCGCGTTACTCTGTTTGTTCAAGTTTACTAAATGCTACTGATGGTTTTCCAAATGGTACATTTTTTTTGTTTGTTTTTTTTTTCCTTGGACCAATTGCCTCAATGTCCTCCTTTATATTAACAATGGCATAGTTTGGCATAACAATGTAATAGTTTTACCCAGTTAACAAACACATTATTGACTTCTGTGACTTACAAGTTTGTTGTTTTGTAAAACAGACCTATTGGATCTTGCTCATCTTTTACAATCATTTAGATGTGACATTAACCAAGTTTTGATTTATCAGATTAAGTCACATAAATAGGTTCTTTCAGTATAAAAACAGAAGGTTGTCTGTTTTTAAATGACATCTTGAATGAGATATTGCTGTTGTCTCCAATGGCTTGATCTTTAACATGGATTTGAGAACTCGACTTATAAATTACAACATGTTTATCCAAGTTTGTGCCACTGTTCTCATGTTGCACAACGAATCAGACTTTCACAACCCCAGCTGATTTATCAATGTTGTGGATATGTTCTGTCATATTTTAATGATGTCTCACAACAGCCTAGATATTACTGTTATGCTAGTTGAATCTACCTAAAATAAGAGATTTCCTAACTTATTTTTAGTTTTTGTCCTGCAAAGCAAACAAATTAGTCCCATTATGAACCGGTTGAGTGGTTATCTTAATTACCAGGCCCAGAGTTTAATGAGGCATGCCTGCTGCTGTTGCTGTAATGCAGAAGTGTTGGACCACAGGGGCTGTGACCAAGACACAGGGTTGTGTTGCCATGGGACTGTAGTGAGGAGAGGGACAGGTTTCCCTCTGATCTTAACTGATGAGTTTTCTCATATGCCGGTGGTGATGGGCTTTATAGGCATGACAAGCTTATTATGAAGTAGGCTAAACGTGATATTGCAATGCATGTTTTGGTCATTCTAGAAGGAGTTGGCATAGAAATGAACAAAAATGTTATAGTTATAGGGTCAATTTTATAGCCATTAGCCTACTCCAGTCTTCAGTCAGTGTCACATGATCCATCAGAAATTATTCTAATGGTTCAGCTCAAGGGGGACTTTGTTGAGTGTTCCTTCCAGTGAACAGGTTTGTTATTTTAAACAAACTGCAACTTGACACAACAAACAAACAAATGTTATAGGATGAATTACTGACTGTGAAAAACATGAGCTATCGTAATAAGTAGTTATGCCTTCTTTATTCGTTATATTTTCTGAAGTACGTGCTTTGTTAGATATCATCATCATCAGCAACTTTTAACAATAAATGTTCATATCTATAAAATAAAGTACACAACCAAACAATGAAAAAAGCTTCTAATAAAGACTGTAACATTGACAGTCGAGAAGAAAGCAGAACTCTTTCTCCTGCATTAGCTCTATCCACCTGGAAAAAGGCTATCCCGACATTATATTTTTGTAATCTCTGGTCACGTTTCCTTTTACGATCTATTTTGGACTTTTCTGGCGACGAGCATTTGCAATGCAGCCTTTTAAACTTGCCGGGGCAGTGACAAGCGCCTCTCACTCTCTCACTGCTTAAAAGGTTTTAGATAATTTTCTGAAAGAAACTTTGCTCCTGCTACTGGCATTTAGGTATGCGCTTTTCTGTGCCTTGAAAAAAGCTATTTGACTAAAGCAGGCCATACAGATGTTGCAAATTCTCTTATTTATATTACTTTGAATCAGTCCCAGTCCACTTTTATAGAGTCCCAGTCCGAAACAGGCATAACACAGTAAGTGGATAAAGATTCCACACATTCCAGAAATAGGCTGGATCATTAGCGGGAATGTGGGATAGCATGTTGGTAGATTAATAAACAAACAGTTCTTGGCCGTTGTGCTGTACTCCCTACTGACCTCAGGCCAGATTAGGCAGGGTTTTACGCTTTGCGCAGGACGGCCCATTCGCTCTCTCAGGTACTGAGAAAAGGGGTCATGTAAGGCTGAGTTAAGCAACATGTGGTTTCAATCATCTCTCCTGCCTCTTGGGTGTTGGCCAGAGTTAAAAAAGGGAATACAATATGAATTCTAGCAAAATGAGGAGGATTGAGGGCGGATAAATTAGCACCAAGTTTAATTTTTATATTATATTATATTTAAACATTATAGTATTATTATTTTATATTATATTTTGTATTAATAAATTGAAGGATTGATAATATTTAATATTGGCTTTGTAGATGATTCACCTATAAAGTGTTCTTAGACTCTAAAGGTGAAAGCTTTTTGATTTATGTGGCATCAAAGAAGAAGAGATCATTGAATATATTGGGGATTCAATGAGGCTGTACCAATTCAGTCCTGTGATGCACTGTAGGAGGAGGGAAAATTTGTTTGGTTATTTGCATGATTGCACAATTTCGAACAAAGGTTTTCCTAACTGCACACTCATCTCTTTGTTCCCAAACACACAAAGAGATTAGGGATCACACAGGTTCTGTGACCAAGTTTGACCCAATATCAAGGCAGGGCTATTTTAAATGTTGGGGAAAACTGACAATTCATAATTCCCCAGTACTTTCCAAGTGAAACTTGTCCATGCTGTAAAAAAACCCTGTATTTCCTCCTACAGTTTCTAGATACTGTAACAAGTCCTACTTCACTTTTACTTTCTAACCACATTTGTAATACTTTCCCCCACAAGTTTACGGAAAACAATGTAAAACCGCTAAAAGCCTGTGAATTGATTCCTCACAAAGCCTCAATTTAAAATTGTTAATCCTACCTTAGAATATTTAGCAGTCTGCATTTTTATCAATTTAGATCAATTGATCAATTTAGTGCAGCCTTGCTGAATAAAATTGTTAATTTCTATTAAAAAAAACAAGCTTTTAAACAGTATTGTTAGTCTGTCAATAATCAGCGTGTTTTGTAGTATTAAAATATTTCACAAGAATTATTTCAAGGAGCTGTGTGCAAGATTGTGGCCAAAACTGGTACTGCAATCACTTTCAAATTAGGGTGTATCCCCACCTTCCCCCATGACTGGAGGTTGCCAGATATGCTGCTGTTTCCAGCAGGAATGTAGGCTGCTACAAGAAACTTCCAATTGCAAGTGACGAGTCCTACACAGTGAGTTTTTTTCTGTTAATTATTTATTTTGGACTTTGTAACAAAGTATTTCGGATTCATGTCAAGTTTTTGGGGGTTTCGCAACGTTAGAATTGTTTTATCCGATTCCGACACGTTTGTATCTGCCGCTTTGTGGTAACTAGAGAAGAGCTGGCAACCCGAGTGCCGCAACACTACTGAGTCCGTGATTGGTTGATCGGTGGACGCATCAGAACAAAACACAACTTGACAATATCAACATCAGTCAAGGGCTACGACTTCACTTTTTAAATGACAATATCTTGGCCGGACAACTTGTTGTCAGTGATATAAGTATTTGAAATGAACATGATTTCTTAATGTCTAGTGACATATCAGGGAAAATTTATGATTAATTGAAATACATTTCTTGCATACAGCTCCTTTAAATATATGGTAAAATATTATAAATTGACACAAAGTACCCAGAGGATAAAAGTGTTATTTTTTTTCTTTTACAAATCTCTGCAGTTGTATTGTAAATTATCATATAGTATGTGACATTATATTGTGTTATATTATATATAATGTGTAATTTGTGCATTAAAGTATTATAAAAAGGATGAAATAAGACTAACCATAATATTAATTAATGAATTTAGTTTCTGTATATAATGTAAAAGCTATAAACACGATAATTTTTAACACCAGCCAAGTTTTAAAACCCACTTTTTAACAAATCAAATAAGTGTGGACTTCATACTGACATGACATTAAAATTAGTTAAACCTAGTGAAAAGGAGAGCAGTTGTGTAATGAGGCGGAGAAGTTCGGCATCCACACTCTTCCGCACGATATGAGATTTTACGATGGTTGGTTCAAGATTTCATGTTGCTCGGTTCGGGGACTAACTGTCCTTCACTCCCTGAGGCGGTGAGCGAGCAGGCATCTTCATCCACGTCATCCCTTTCAGACTCTAGGTGCACAGTGGGCAGAACAGGCTGACCGGCCGTGATCGAGATTGGGGAATCAGAGAGCAATGCACACGGGGAGGGTGTCGGCGTGCATTCGCTCAAGGTGGTAGCCTTGGGCATTTTCTGTGAACAGCTTGGCAGGTTCCACTTCATGAGTCCCGGAAACATTCAGGGAACCCAGATAAGCGGGAAGACGCGTATCGCGTATGTATATAAGCGTGTGTATATAAGCGCATGTATATAAGCACTCACAGGCAATACAGAGCGGGAAAGCTGGTCAATGTATAAGCATATAGCATATAACCTGATACAGTGCAGCTCAAGTTATATGAGAGTAGCCTGCACACAATAATTTCTGGACAGAACTGACCTCTCACTTAAGCTGACAGCAGTTTCGTCTGCAGGGCGGGAACTTCCAAGTTATAAAACCTGACAAAGGTGGACGGGGAGGCCCAGCCCGCCGCCACGCATATGTTGTGATTGGAAATTCCGCTGGACCATGCCCACGAAGAGGCCACGCCTTTTTGCCGTGTAAGTGGCTGCAATCGCGTCTATTATCCACCTAGATGGGCTTTGTTTCGAGGCGGCGAGACTTTTGGTGGGCCCTCCGAACGAAACGGACAGCTGCTCAGAGTGACTGAATGGGGCGGAGTGCGTAATGTAAACTCGCAGCACCCTGACCGGGCAGAGGAGATTAACATCACTCTCACTATCGGATGCTGGCAGAGCCGATGGGGAAATGACCTGTGCTCTGAACGGAGTGCCAATCACTTTGGGAACATAGCCATGTTTAGGTTTAAGGATGACTTTTGAGTCATTCGGGCCAAACTCTAGACACGCAGTCCTAACAGACAGCGCGTGTAAATCCCCCACACGTTTGACTGATGACAGAGCGATCAGAAAAACGGTTTTGAGTGACAGGTATTCCAGGTCCGCCAAGTCTAGGGGTTCAAAGGGGTATACTTTCAGGGCCTATGCCTATTGACTGGGCTTGCGTCGATTCTGTGAATGCTGCGACAGCTGGCACATAGACTTTAAGCGTGGAGGGGGATCTTCCCTTATCAAACTCTTGAAGGAAACTTAAGCAACCACGCGACCCCACACCTTTGTGTGCCCAGGTTTTTCTCAGCGCACCATTTAGAGAACATTTAGACATGTAGAAGGAGCTCTAGACTGCGTGATTGTGTTCATTACTGCGTCTAGCAGGGCAACAGGTGTCCGTTGATCAACCACAAGTACAGAAACCAACGCTCTGGATGGGGATGCCAGATTGAGCCGCAAGCTTGAGAGAGGAGATCTGCTCTCAACGGAATCGTCCATGGGGCTGTCTGTGACGGTCGTGTTAGCTCCAAGTCTGGTTATCCCATTGCGGGGCTATGAAGAGCACTGAATGGCCCGTTTCCCCGTGAACTGTGGCCTTTGACGGGGTATTATCTGAATCTGGAAATAGGTATCTTTCAGGTCGAGAGATATAAACCAGTCCCTCGGACGAACGTGCGCGAGGAGTTGTTTGGTTGTAAGTATTTTGAACGGTCTTTTCATAAGAGCCTTGTTCAAGTGCCTCAGATCCAGTATGGGTCTGAGACCCCGTCCTCAAAATAACGGCTGTAAAAGCCTGACTTGCTCAGAGAAGGCGGTACTGGTTCTATGGCCCCTTTGCACAGCAGCTTTGCTATTTCTGAGTGAATTAGGTGTGCTACTTCTGCATTCACTGTCGTCGCGGACGGCGAACTAACTGTAACGCATAGCTCTACTTTATAGTGCTTAGCATCCATTCTGATATCCTTTCTTGCCGGCTCCGTCCACTTGGGAGAGCGACGCGGAGACAGAGGTGTGGAGCCACGTGGAGAAAGGTGCATTCCATGATTTTGAGAGCTCAGCGTGCAGCTCAGGGAGGAAGGGTGCAGGTCTGGCAGCGGGCGCTTGACGGCGACAACTTTGCAGAAAACAGCTGTCAAGTCTGTTAGGCACGGACTCCTTAGGCGGCGACCACTCAAGCCCGAGGCGGTCAATGGCCTGTGAGAGGAGTCGCATCAGCTCGGCATCCGCTCCCGCGCGGGTCCTGCCGGATTCCTGGATCGATGAGGAAGCGGAGCGTTGGAGGAGCTAGGACGCGGAGGATTGGAGGATTGGACATGGCTCACTGGTAGGGTGCTACAGTTCCCGCAGGGCAGCCTATGAGCACACTAGACAGCCTGATCTAGGTCTGCTAGCTGCTGCACTGCATTGACAATGAATATAAAATAAGGATCATTTTTGGCTTCAATATCTCGAGAAGATGAATCTTTCCCGTAGCGTAAACCAAACTTACGCAATACGAGAGAACCTCTCGTAAGAGAACTCCACATTCACAGAGTTTAGAATTGCCTTTACAGGGACTTTAAGTAAAAGGACTTTATGTTTCTGTTCAGTGGCCAGGAATTTATGTGGTCTTTTAGGATTTACTTGGATCTGGGAACATTCTGCTGGAATGCTGTTTTTTATAGGGGGGGTTGGGAAGTATAATTTAACTAGGACTATGTCTGAAATAAATATGCCCATATATCAAAGTATGTTTTACAGAACCAATTGTCTACATTCAGCGAATTTTAGTGAACACAATCTGTTGCATCCATTTCTTTTAATGCGAAAGTAGCCCTATATGAATAATCTTTGATGTTGACCGCTACTGTATTTTTCACTCAAAAGTGCACTTGAGGGGAAAGGTCACCTTGATGAAGATACTTACAGATCTTCAAAACCATTAAACACAGCTTTACTAAACAAGGTGTTTCCGTCTGACACACTTATAGATTTCCATTCATCGTACAGCTGCATGTTTTATAATCATGCACCATTTAGTGGAAGACTCTACGCTTTAGTTTACTTTCTCCATCGCTCTCTTTCTTTTCTCTGCTCTCTCACTTTCTCATCTGGCTCTGGCCAGCCAGGCGATGAAACCGCTTCCCACACACTGTTCTCCTCCCACTCACACAGGCTCACACAGACACAGATGAGTCACATAGCCCCATTCTTCTTCTGTCTTTCCCGCTGCACCCCAGTGGGACTCCATTACTGCCCCTAACAGCCCCCACACACACACGTAAATCGTCCGCATGTATTGCCAGTCCAAGTTCACGTATGTCCAAAAAAGTTATTTCCTCTCTAGCTCTTTCTTCTTCCGTCTTAAAAAAGATTTGCTTGTTTCTTTCAGTGCAAAAGGGGCCGAGAGTGTTATGCTTCAAAGGCACAGCTAGGTAACAAGCATCTCATTATGTTGTTCGTTCAGGCTGTGGGCCAGTGTGGGAGTGTGGGTGACATCAGCAGTATTGTCTCCCTCCATTTTCATCAGCTGGTCGCCCCTCTGTTGGTGACCACACACCACAGCAGTTAGTGACCTGAGAGGTAATGAGGTAAGACGCATAGTGGGTAGAGGAATGAGGTAAAAAAACAAAAAAACAAGTCGTTTTGGTTTGAAGAGATGTTTGGTAGGCATTTTCGAGAGGCCAGCAACAGCAAGCTAGCTTTGAAAGCAGAAGATCCCACCCCTCCATCAGAGCGCTCTTTAAAACACATTTGGACTGAATGCAATGATTGGATGAACATTCTGAGACTTTCACAGAAGATATATGACATTTTAAATATTTTTACCACTTCTATTATTGATTGCAATCAGGATGTGCAGAGAGATCCAGTACCCTTGCCTACCCTTTGAGGGCACGACTAGGATGGTAGAAGTGTGGCTTTGATGTAAAAAAAAAAACCATGAAAGTATTAAAATACATAGCAATGAACACATATGAAGTCGGAAGTTTCTATAGTCCCCGTAATCCCTATTTTGATGAATATCCGAATGAAACAGCTTCTCAAACAAGAAAAAAAAATATTGTACGGGAATTGATTTTGTCCACTGGGAATTGATTATCGTTGTGGTTTTCTATTGCTGTGGTCTCAAATGAGTGACAGGTTGCCCTGCCCTTGCACCCGGAAACAAGTCACCAGAGAAGAGAAGAGAGTTACTGGAGTGAGAGTTAATTAGTTTTTTTTTAATTATTATTATTAAAACTGCAGTCTGCAGTTTTTCCTCTCTGTCGCCATCTCTGTTCGAAATATGCAATTGCAGTTATTTGCGGAATTGTCAACTTTACGTGAGTACGTAGTTTGACACCGCACAGTGTGGATGAACACAATGTTTGAGGAGAGTGTGCAGCTGTCAGACACCGCGCCGGTGTGGATGCTGGCATCTTTCTCTGCATCATTCAGAATCACAGGTTATTATGTTTGGAAGTATGACCAACATAATAATTTTCAATGGAAAATGTCATCTGAACAAATAAGTAACATCCACTTTTGTTCTGGTTCTGACATTGCAGTAAATCGCGCTGATTTAATTTAAAAATTGCTCATCATCACGCAAAATCGTGCAAATTATTCTTTGTTCTCAAATTGTTCATGTTAACAACGCCAGCAAACTACATGTAATGTCCTTCTGATTTTTAGGTGTCCAAGCACGAAGGGCTGAAAACCTACTGTATTTTTTACTGATTTTTATTATTATTTTTATAATTTTTTTCACTTGGGTCCGGTTGCTTTTTCTGTAGCCACTCCGAAGTCCAAACGAAGTCTTTTGCATTTTACAGCGGGTGAATCTGTTGTCACTGTTGATTGTCGTTTGAACCTTTCTGGATCCGCAATCAAATTTATAAGTTTAATTATATCAAGTGCTGTGAGAGAAGGATATAAATCTCCACCTCTAACATCCTCACATGCTATATATCTCGGCCGACTAGCTGAGACTCCTTCTTTATGTGTACAGATGTGACGTAATGAAAAGACATGCTCGAATCTCCCACGTAAATCCACCAGTGCCTCTGGAATTAAAAACATTATTACAAATGTATCACTTTGAATCGAGCTAAGGCAAGCAGATAGTTTTGAATACTGGCTGGTTATGTATTTTCTCAAATGTGTATTTTGGATCATTTTTAACCCAAAAAAGTTACGGACTGCAGCTTTAATGATGCACACAGATAAATCATTTATAATATATACCGCAATATTCCATAAAAAATAAGAATTTTCAAATCTGAATTCATGGTGAATTTAAGCAATAATTCAAGGGCAAAAATGTTGTTCAGCAACTTAACAGCTCAACAATACCCGACAATGAACAGATCATTCTGCATGAACCATTGAATGTCTCATTTATCCACCTTATTTTGCGACGAGGAATGCTTCGGAAGAGAGATGTCGAAGCTGTGAATAATGCATGCTAAAAGTGCTAAGTTCCATTTACATTCGAGGTGCGTCACATTAGCGAAATTCCAGGCGAAACAGGTCAATTGTCAGGTGTTACAGAAGTAACTTACAAACCAAGCAATTTTCTGTAGGCCAACATTCAAGTGGTGAATCTGAGGTATTGGGAACTCCAGACAGTGTGGATTCCTATTAAATTCCTATGTCCACAGCTTTTATTCACTTGCTTTTGCAACTTTAATGTGCTTATAGGCCTACAGTATTGTGGATATAGAGAAAACAAGCCAACCACTTTGAAGACTCAATTTTTGGTATTTTTTTGTCCAATGCTTTAGATAAACCCAACAATTTGCTGCAGTTACCTCTGCAAAACACTTTTCACTTGTTTGATTTGAGAGATCAAGTTTCCAATGTACTGGTTTTATTCTAAATAGTTATAATGCCACAGCTCTGCTATGTACTGGTGATTTTAACATGTCATTTTTAATTGTCCCAATTTGCACTAGTGTAATTAGCTCACAGCTTTATGCTTGACCCTCAACACCAGAGCCACTGTTACCTCTGCTAATGTCTGCAGGCACTGTGCTGTCGTGAGTCACAATAAAAGCCTCTCTAAGTGAGTGCGATTGCTCTGGCTCTCTAAACCCAGTATGGACAGGAATTTTGGATGAGACCACTGGACGATATTTATAGAGACCCACAATAGATGCTCAAGTTGAGCCAAAAGTTGACATTGCTCTTGACCTTGCACACTTGACTTGTGAAGACTGTGCACCTGTGTTTTTTTGGCATGGCTAAAAGACTTACTAATCTATTGTTGAGGACCATTAATGGGTAGTTCCCTTTTGAGTGGAACTCAACTCCACATCATGGCTTGACGCTATGGGAAAACTGAAGCTGATGTTTACACACACCAGTCAGCTTTTGGCTGAGCCTGATGACTTAGCTACGTAGCGTACGTCACCGAAATCATGCATAAATAGATGCCATGCCAGCGTGTAGCCACCTTCTTTGTCGGCCAAGTTAAACCTTGAGTGGGCTGACAAAAGAAACTAAATGGCCGCTATTTGACACATGACACCTCCCCGCTGCCAGCTACCTTTCTTCCTGGGCCTTTTTTCCGTATTGAGGTTCATCGACGAATCCGTACTCAGTGAAGTCAATACGCAGCCCACTTTAATAATCAATATGGTGGTCGGTATGCACACGGGTATGCAGCGGTCCCAAGGGTGGAAGAGATGTTTACGGGCTATCTGTCCTCCTCAAACGCATCATTGTGGAGGAAGCCAGCCTTATCCATCAAGCCTTGTAGGGCAGTGATCTCAAACTCAATTCCTGGAGTGCCACAGCTCTGCGCAGTTAAGATCCAACCCCAATCAAACACACTTGATCTAGCTAACCAAGGTCTTCAAGATTACTAGAAACTTCCTTGCAGATGTGAGTTGGAGCTGGTTGGAGCTAAATTGTGCAGAGCCGCGTTTATTAGCCGTTTCATGGCTGCTATGGTTGTTACGGTGTGGCATCTGTTGCTAAACATCACTGTGATTGATAAACACTGCTAAACCGGGTGGTGATGGCACAGTGGTTTAGACACATGCCTTTGGTGTGAGAGACCCAGGTTCGAATCCACTGTGAGACACCAACGTGTCCCTGAGCAAGACATTTAACCCCTAGTTGCTCCAGAGGCGAGTGACCTCTGACATATATAGCAATTGTAAGTCACTTTGGATAAAAGCGTCAGCTAAATTATTAAATGTAAAATGTAAATGTGATCCTGAATGCCTCTATCTCGCCTTCTGGTCTGTTCAGCAGATAGCATGAGGTCAAGAAGCTGTTGGTGGCACTCAGGGAATTTATCCCTTTCCAGGAGTCTGCACCAAACCATCTACCAGCTGCTCCAGGCCAGGGCAGATTGATAGGAGAAAAGAACTGATAGCCAGCATGGCGGCCAGTATCCCCCTGCCCCCATGCGCAAAAATAAGAGGGCCAGGAAGTGTGCTACGGGACAGCTATCCCGGGGATGTTTTTTCCTTTAAGATGTCAAAGAAAAAGTTTTGACAATTCTGGGCCCTGGTCCCTGAAGGTGTCTCCTTCTGGGGGAGGTCTGTGTACACCACAACACTGTGTGCCCGACTTCCCCCGGGATCCTTGCAGGCATTTCCACTCACTCTGTCACTAACTGTGATTCGGAGAGTGGAGGCGCCCAACAGAATATTTGCCCCATCTTCTCTCAAGAGTGATTAAAAAATTTGGCCAGTTTGGTAGGTCCCTTTCAGTTTACTGATTTGGCTGCTTCTGATTCTAGATCTAAGGGGCCTGAACCGTACTCTTCAGAAATACAGGATCAAGATTCTTACCCTGAAGCTAATCATTTTGCAAATCCAGTTTGAGGACTGGTTTGTGATAGTAGATCTGAAGGGTACATCAGGTTATGTGCTCTATAACTTACACGATGGAGTGCGGTTCTCGATGGGCTTCCATCCAGTGGGCTTTGAGGGGACCTTCATCTTCACTGGTAGATAATTTGTCTAGAAACGAGGGCAGTGTTCATAACTCTAAAACAATTCCTTTTATTCCTGAGAGAGTATTGCATGTTATTCCAAACAGCGTTTAAAAGGGGTTTAAAAGCTTTAAAAGGAGTTTCTGTTGGGAGACATTCTCTGCCGTCTCGGTTCTTGCACGGTGCCGGTCACGAGTTCTATTTTGAGACCTAGCATTGGTCCTCCTGGGTGTGTTAGCAGAAGCAACATTTGAATCTTTGTAGTTAGTTTAAGAGAAAATGATTACCATTATGTTGGCAAAACATTAGTTTCTCTGAAAAAATGCAAAAGTTTTGTAAGTGAAGTTATCGGGGAACCCAAAAGTTTTGGGAGATAACTGGTACTAAGCCTTGAAAAATTTTTTTTCTTCCCTCTCATGTTTTTTATTTATTTATCATCATCATTTTCTTTTAGGGACTCCCTACATGTCTTCCAAAAGCATATACTGTACTATACTTTACACTGTAAAGTATTCTCGAGCTGCTCTTTGCAAGCGAGTATACAGATTTAGAGCAAGATTTTAGTGAATAGCAACTTTGTGTGTGTTCCTCAAACACATTTTACATCTTCATAAGACTTGGAATATGTCGCACAAGTATGTTGTCCTTTTATGATACATTTATGATTTTTTTTTTTCCATCCACTTTAATTTAGTGAAAGAGAAATTTGGATTTTCTGCTAAAGAGATGTTTCACTCTGGAAAGAAAGTCATACAGGGTTATAACAACATGACGCTGTGTAAATGAAAATTCGAAATGGGAAATTTCATTTTTGAGTTATTTAATCCTTAAGCATAAATACTACACATTTTCATTTTGTTGTTTTATTTTTCAATTTTATCTAGAATCATATGCACATAATATCATAGTACCAACAGCAACCTTGCATACATCTGCTATCAATCTAAAAATGTAATAGAGGTATTACATATTTCAGTGTAAATACCTGCATTATTTAAATGGATGCATTCAATGACATCGCTATCCCATTATTCTCAGATATTCAGGAATGCTACGAAGTAACCCTGCAAATGAATGCAGCTCAAAATGGAGTAAAAGAGAGCAACTCTGTGGACACATGGGAGGTAAGAGCCCCAGAGAAAGGGCAGCTTTATTTTATTACATGCCATTATTTACTCTTCCTCATGTTGTTCCAAACCCTTATATCTCTGTTATCATTCTGACCTGTCTAGTTCTCATGTTTGACTCGATCCAGTCAAAGCAGTTAACAGCTCACAGCAGGTGAAGATTATCTCTGAATATCTTAAATCTAGCCTGTTATTTGCTCAACGCTATCTTGTGGTTTAAGCAATGTAACACAAGAGTCATATGGACCATTTTTATGATACGTTTATGGTGCATTTACATTTTGACACCAATACTTTTTTCTGTTCCCAAATACGCACTAATAACGCAGAAGAAAGGGTTTAGAAAAGCTCTGGTTTAGAAAAAAACTGAAGGGAAGGGAAGTTTACACAAAAACACTGAACAAAAAATAGAAATGAAAGAGAGAGTGTTGAAGTTACAGACGCTACAGAACATTAGTCATATCTAGAAAGCATTGCAGTGATAACACCAAGTGCTCCCCAGTGGGCTGTGTGATGATGTCACCAGGACCTTTCGTTACAAGTGTCTGCAATCACATGACCATGCAAAGTATTTATAGGGAAAGTACAAAAAATAACCTCAACTTCTGTCTGGATTCTGTTAAAAGCAACTGCAGTGAGGGAGGATCAGTCTGTGGTCTCTCTGAGGGTACACACAAACATACAGTCGGGTTTGACTAAAATAGTCTCTATTCGTCCAGTACAGCAGTGCCCTGTGACTGATCTTTTAAGAGATGATAGAAAGAAGTTTTCCATTCCCTATGTGGTTTCAGATGATCCAAAATTGGGGTGAATTTTTGATTGATTTCTTTTTGGTAATTTTTTTGGTGTAGCAAACAGCTTCACAAACTCACTTTTCTGGTGAGCTGCACCATCTGTAATTACACTGGCCCATCAAGGAAACTATGTATTTTCTATTTTCTATAGGTTCTTTTAAGTGGGCAGTTTTTAGTAATTGAACATAGAAAATTAGGGTAGAATATCATGGAAAAATATTTACCATTACATCCAAATATAGTTTTATTGCTTGAAATTGCTAAAAACAGAAAAGTGTTTGAAAAACAGAATAAAAGTCTAAAAAATAAACACGCACACACACACTCAGGTAGATGCTCAGGTAAAAACCAAGCAATGATTAATCATAAAATTTTGAGGCAAAACACATTATAGAAACAAGTGAATAGTGGACATTCAGACAATCTCTATGAGTATAATCTATCCAATTTCAAATCCCCAACTGGCAGTTTCCAGAAGCATCATACTATTGTGACATGTTCCACAAAAATACTGCAGGGGTCACTATATGATGTGTGGTAAAGAGCATCACAGGCCTCAGTGTGAGTGTGTGTCCAGGCACAGCCCTGTTCTCTGGTTCTCTGAGAGTGATCAAGGCTGGTTCTGAGGGAATGTCCAGCTCAGGCTTCATTAGCATTCATAGCGTGCGGTCACCTGAGAGACGTTAAATGAAGTGAGTCTGCAAATTCCCCGATTTGCTGCAGAAGGAAGGAAAAAAAGTCCCCGGAATAATTTACCGCAATCATTACAAAGCCTTTGTGTTAAACAGCAAGTGTGTCTTGATTTTCTTTTTTATATTAGCTACAGTTACAGTCAGTAATGTAACAATGTTACATAATTTGGTGTCAGTTTTATATCTCTGATTATTGGCTAAACTGTTTAGTGAAACGCATCTAGCTGTACATAATCCAGCCCTAGTATATATTGCGAGCAGTATGTCATGTGTCAGCATTGATTCAATGGCACTGGACACCAGCAGAGCCTCCATGTTCCTCTCTGGTTTGAGACTGCAGCAATCCTGCGTGTTTTCAGCTGCAGTGTCCATCTCGTAGCTGAGCTGATGATAAAATGACGGCAAACCCGGGGCTTGGCAACCATTTTTCAATTCAGTTCATAGTTGTCCAATGAAGGCAATGATAAAAACGGTAAATTTGCTTTGTGTTTTGTTGTATGTTGCCTGAAAGCAGATTTTTAAAAATGATTTTAGATGTGATTTTATTTGTGCTTTTATTTGCATCAACTTAAATGGATGGGTGTGGCTTGGCCTAATGCTGCAAACCTGCAGCATGCCGCTGTGTGTTTGTGTTTATATGAACACACATTGCTATGAGAGTCAGAATAGGACAGATCCTAACAGAACGTTCTAGAGTTGAGTTTGTTACCATTTTGAAAGGGAAAGTGAGAGTCTTTGTTCCATCTGCTGTCATGGCCTTTTCCAAAGGCTGCCCTCTGCTGCCTGTGACTGCGGCATGCATTATGATAAACAGGTAGGAACTAATCTAATCAAGTTCTGGCCCTGGTTGTGCTTTTTTGTGCTTTGTTTCAGTATGTTTAGTGGCACTTGTTTTCTCTTTTATTATAACACAGATGTCTATGTCCATATAAACATTCTTGCAAATGGTGATGCTAGCCTGTCTGCACTATTCTCTGTTCAATTACTATATTTGTATTCAGAACCACTAGGTGTGACTAAATTGATCCCCTAATCTTAAATACTTGGTTACATACATTTATTTATTTATTTAAAATTTGTTCAATCTGTGCAATCTACTGATTCTGTATGATTTGTACTTGCAGACTTCAGGTGAAGAGGGTGTGTCACGTGTGCGTGTGACCAGCAGGAGGAGCTCTCAGAAGGTGGAGAGAGTGGCTGGGCTAGTAAGCCGCTCCCATGTGGAGGCACCAAAGGTTAGTGGTTGCTGAATCAGGAATACTACTTTTTACAAAAATAGAAGATTTATAATGCATAACATGTTACATGAGCTCTAAACTGGCGTAGATTTAGGTGTAGGCATAGGTAGATTTGTTTATACTTTTATGTCTAGTACATCTCATGTGTCAGTGCTCAGCAATTATCAATTAAGGACGATCTGATGGTTTATGAACAGTGTGAGAAAGTTTTAGCCTTTTGGCGATAATGTCTGTTGTTCACACACAACACTTTCCGCTGCCTGCTTTTTAAGCGGTTGTCTATGTAAACAGAAGGACATACTTTACTGTTCTGTCTATTTTTAATGTCTACTGCGTTTTTTTAGATCTCGTCTGAAGTTAAATGAATAGAAAAGCTACACAGTGGAATTAAAAAACATGTTCTGTGTGAACGACCTACCAAGTGTTGTTATAGCATGGAAACTTATAAAATGTGTTTTTTTTGTGATCTACTGAACATTGTTGAGGCAGATTTAAAATATTTGCATTAGCTTGCTGATTAACGAAAGATGAGGTTTTGCATCAGTTAGAATTTGCTGGAAAATCATCAACAAATGACCGTATGCCACCATTTTCCAGTGTTTGGATTTTAAGCAGTCACTACGTTAAATTGTTGTATGATAATTTCCAGATGTTATTGCAAATTAAAAACCTAATACATTAATTTTTTATAAAGAAAAAGTAGTAACACATACAATAAGGTTTCTTTTTTATAGAATTTTATTTTTTATTTTGCAAGTACAAGAAAAACAAGTGGCAGGAAAAAACAACCTGGACACCTGGTTTTCCATCAAAGTCGATCCAAGTATTGACCAATACTTAATCCTCTATGCAATAGGGGAAGAAAAAAAAATGCACATTCCCCTTCACTTTATACCTACAACACTCTTTTCTTTCTACTCTTTTTTTTTTTTTACACACAAGACAAGAAACAATAGACAAGGCAAACAAGACAAACTATTTAGACACATTCCGGACAAGTTACAACACACAGGGCAAAATTTTCACTAACAAAAAACTAACCAACCAAAGTAATAATAATAATAATAATGATGATGTCTCATTCACACACACACATATTTTTCCATTTATCCAACCCTCGGGTATCTTTTTTCCAATTTTGCAACAACAGTTTCTTATAGATTAATGAAGAAAATATTAATTGCTATCCCATAGGATATTTCATTTTTGTTACATTTTGGAGTAAGCAGGCTACTGGTGTGATTGGGAATACAAATTCCTGCTCACAAATGTTAGACAGCCATCTCTCAATATCAAACCAGGTTTTCTTGGGTGCATCAAAGATGCATCAAACTTATGAATTTTGTCCCTACTATAATAAATTCTGGTCATTAATTTACATTGAATCAATCATAAGATTTTCGTTGGTTGTGGCTTATATGTTAGTTTTAAGCACTCCTTCCATTTTGTTTTGGCATTGAAATCCTTTATATCTCTGTTCCAGGCTTCATATTTCATATTTTGCTTAGTTGATTACAATTGATTATGACATTATTGAGATATTTATACATACACTTTACAATAAGGTTTCATTTGTTAACAATAGTTAATGTGTTAATTAACTTGAACTAAGTATGGGCAATGCATTTGTTACTGTATTGGTTTGTTACTGTCTTTTTTCATGTCAGTTATTGGTTATTCATGTTACTTCACAGTGCATTAATTAATGTTAACAAAAACAACTTGGGATTTTAATAATGTATCAGTAAATGTTGAAATTAACATTAACAAAGATGCAGTTCATTATTAGTTCTGTCAGAGATCACTGAACACACAAAAGAAAAGGCAGGTGCAGAAACAATGTTTATTAGAAAAAGGCAACACAGGAGTCTGCCGTCAACGCAGATGCAGAACTGTAGAGAACACAAATGTCAAAACTTGGCTATCGAGAGACAGCAGCAGAGGTCCCAGAGCAGGGCAGCAGAGATCTGCAAACGAGACTTGATCCCAAGGCCAGATGGAGGAGACACAGACAGCAGATATGGTAGCTCCTTCGGATGAGACGTTAAACCGAGGTCCTGACTCTCTGTGGTCATAAAAAATCCCAGGATGTCTTTCGTAAGAGTAGGGGTGTAACCCCGGCATCCTGGCCAAATTTGCCCAGTAGCCTCTGTCCATCATGGCCTCCTAATCATCCCCATATACACCAATTGGCTTCATCACTGTCTCCTCTCCACCAGTAAGCTGGTGTGTGGTGAGCGTTCTGGCGCAATATGGCTGCCGTCGCATCATCCAGGTGGATGCTGCACATTGGTGGTGGTTGAGGAGATCCCCCCCTTCTATGTGAAGCGCTTTGAGTGTCCAGAAAAGCGCTATATAAATGTAACGAATTATTATTATTATAGTAGCTGGGGCCGAGCAGCTGGATAGCTGGGCAGAGAACAGAACTTACCAACAGTACCAACAGATCACTCAGGACAAGACAGGACAGGACATGATACTTCCCGAAGGAGATAGCTGAGATAGAGGTAACTGATGAACGTAAAAGAGCGTGTACTCTACGAATAACAACACTCTGGCAATGAAGCAGGGAGAACAGTAACTAGAAGTAGAAGTGAAAATTAGACTAAAGAGAAAGAAGGTGAGGAGATCAGCGCTAGTGCAGATTGCGATGAGGATCAGCTGTAAGATGAATTGAGTGTGTGTGCATGATAGATGAAAAGAGAGAGAGAGAAACCTGGTTCATGACAAGTTAATGCTAACTAATGTAGTTAACTAAATGTAGACATTATTGTAAAATTTTGTGAAAAGTATAAAATAAAATTGCATCTAACATTAAAACATTGTTAAGAACAAAATCTTGGCCTCTGAACAAATCAAGATGGCAAATTGCATCTTTATTGTTGGGCTCAGTGTTGTGGAATTTAATACTTAATATAATGGAATCATAAAACACATTTCTGTTGGTTCGATTTTGTACCACAAGCTAATTTCAAAATTTTTTTCATGATGCATATTCATATTAGTGAATACACATGGATGGTTGCAGTACAGTTGTGTCAACATATGTAGATTGTATAGCCAGGCAGCAGTGAAATCAGCCATGATGACACTGTCATCACACAGTTTTCCAGAAATACTCACAACAATCAGGTTCTACTATCATGACAGCTCTCATTTTCATGTCCTCTCAATCACAGCACCCCCAGCGGCATGTGGCGGCACAGTGCCTGCGGGCACTAGCGTTTCAGATGAGCGGAGGTCTAGTGTGAGGGATGGGGGTGTGAGGTGGAGATGGCCGTGTGGGTGTGGTCTCGGGTCGTGGCTGAAGACTGTGGGACAGAACAGAGAGCCTCCATTGTCTACATCAAAGCGCAGGCTCTGCAAGGCAGCAGCGTTCTGTTGACAGCAGGGCTGGCTGATGCTGAGCTGAATGTGGTTCGTGTCTTCCACACATTAGGAGGGGTATGAGGTGGAAGGGAGGGATGAAGAGAGAGCTGCAGAGGGAAATCGAGTGGGGGAGGATGGGGGGAGGCGAGGCGAGGCGAAGGCCGGTGCAGTGCAACGCAGTAAGAGCTGGAACGGACACCTAGAGCTCAGCCTCCCGCATGTTGCCATGGAAACCAAATTCCTCCCCCTACTTGCATCCCTACAGACTGGCTGCCTCTCTCGCTCCTGCTCTCTCTGTCGCTGTTTTCCTGTCTCTGTTGCATCTTTCTGCATCTCTCATATGCGTTCGGCCAAATAACATGGCAAAAATGTGTGTTTTTCCATCCGACAGGGTGTATATGCAACGCTTGAGATAAATGAATATGAGATAATTCACAATTAACAATGCAAAATGTGTATTTAACAACACAAAGGAATCTCTCTCTGCATTCAGACCCCTCTCTATGATCATGTTTTCTCATTCCCAGTTGTTCATCAGCAAACATTTTTTTGAGTTACCCTCCCCCAGAGTAATTTTCAGTCAAGCCATATCTTTCTCATGGTTGCATCCTCTCTTTACTTTTTACTTTGCTCTTCTCTGTTTATTCTGCTCTCTGGGCCCAATGCACGATTTTTTTTCTCATTCCTCTTCTTAACACCTACAACACCTCACCATGTACACTATGCAGCTAAATAGGGATGTCACTCATGTTCTGCGTGCTTAAATCTGTTTTGTACACATACAGCTTGTTTAGGTGAGTGACAACCATTTTTTACAACCAAATTCTTTTCAATAAAGTAGTGTGATCCAAACTGAACAACAAGTTGCAGATGAAATATTTATAAAAGCAGAGCACTAAATAAAGTTGTGCACACCACACACTTTTGTTTTGGTTAAACAAAAGTGACAACTACACTCACTACTGTAAACAAAAAATCATTCAAATTTGCTGTTGGTTAAAGCTGCATTCCGTAACTTATCTGGGATAAAAATTATACAAAATAAATTTGAGCAAGAACATTACCAGCCAGTATTCAAAACTATCTGCTTGCCTTAACTCGATTGAAAACGGGAAGCTTGTAATAATTTTTTTAATTCCAGTGGTACTGGTGGATTTCCGTGGAAAATTCGAGCATGTCTTTGCGTCATTACTTCACATCTGTACACATAAAGAAAATGTCTCAACTAGTAGGCTACGTTGCATGTGAGAATGTTGGAGGTGGAGATTTATAGCCTTTTCTCACAGCTATCACAAATGGGACAGGAGTCAGACAGGTAAGTGTAGCAATGTTTAGTAACAAGATTGCAGAAGCAGATGGAGATATGGTGAGTATTCAAACAGTAGATAAGGAGATAGGAACTTAACTGGAAAGGATAAATATAGTCTCTGTTTCAGATGCAGTTGAAGAATCACATGGAGTCACAAGGTGGCACACGATGACATGGGTTTTGAATATTGTCCAATGGATGACAGGTAAGTAGCAGGTGAGTCTGTGTGTCATGTAGAGACGAGACCAGACAATGAATGTGTGAAGGAGAGTCGAATATAAAGGTGGTAGAATAATGAGGTGCAGGTGATGGTGACCAGAACTCAGGGGACAATGAATGAATGGGAGGAGTGAGCGAATGAGTGGGAGGAGTGATTGAAGCTGGTGGAATCCTGACAGTACCCCCCTCCTCCGAGGCAGCTCTTGACATCTGAGAAGAGGGATGAAGATGGCGACCACGACTTCTGGGAGTAGGGCGATCAGGATGGTCGGCGTGAATCTGATTGAGGAGAGCTGGATCCAGGATGCCCTCCTCGCAAAGAACCCACGATCCCTCCTCAGGACCATAATCCTCCCAGTCGACCAGGTGTTCCAGCTGAGGACCTCGTCGCCGTGAGTCCAAGATGGTGTGGACTCGGTAGATGGATTCATCTCGACTGGAATCGGAGGAGGAGGTAAGTCAGCAGGGACTGGTTCTGTGGGAGGAGAAGTGACCGGTTCAGTGAAGGGCTTCAATAGTGAAACCTGCAAAGATGGTGAGATCCTGTATTGTGGAGGAAGAATTAGCCTGTAGGTGACTTCGTTCAGCTGCTTCTGCACGGTGAAAGGGTAAATGTATCGAGGTATCAGCTTACTGCAAGGCAGGCAGAGGCAAATGTCCCGGGTTGAAAGCCACACCTTTTGACCAGGCTGGTAAAGAGGAACGACGATGATCCGCTTGGTCCTTGTGCCTCCGCACTGCCTGTTGGAGGTGCATGTGGGAAGTCCCATACCCCCTGCATGTGAGCCGAGTCACATACCCCCTCGCTCTGCTGGAACCAGTAATCGACAGCTGGAATTTCTAGATTGAGTATATTCATTCATGGAATTTCTGAGGGCTCACCGGTCCAAGAGAAGAGTGGAGGTTGTTAACCCAGGACACACTGGTAGGGGGTAAGCCCGGTGGTGGACTGCCGAAGGAAATTCTGGGCGTATTCAGCCCAGGGGAGGAAATGGCTCCACCTGTCCTGGCACTGGTGGCAATAGGTTTGCAGGTATGCCCGATCTCCTGGATCTTACGCTCAATCTGTCCATTTGTCTGAGGGTGGTATCCAGAAGACAGGCTGACAGTAACCCCTAGGAGTCTAAAGAAAGCTTGCCAAACCCTTGAAATGAACTGTGGACCTCTGTTCGACACAATGTCTTCGTGGATGCCGAAGTTTTAAAACACATGATTGAAAGGGCTTCAGTGGCTTCGAAAGCCGTAGGAAGTCCAGGTAATGGGATTAACTTGCAAGCTTACGAAAAGCGACCCACAATGATGAAGATACAGGTTGCTAGATCTGGGAAGGTCATTCATGAAATCAACATCAATGTGGGACCATGGACATTGCGATATAGGAAGTGGCAAAAACTTGCCCTCTGGGAGTCTTCTGTGGGTGTTGGTAACAGTGCAGACTGAGCATCCACTGATGTACCGGATAACATCCTGTGAGATGGAGGGCCACCAGTACCGATTACTGAGGAGTGAGAGGGTACGCCTACTACCTGGATGTCTAGAGGGCGGAGCGGTATGAGTGGAGTCCAGAAGGGCAGGACGAAGGTGACGAGGAACAATGACGAGCCCCTCTGGACTTCCCGGCAGAGCGGGATGAATTCCCCTGGGAGGGATGGTTCCCCTGGGAAATCTGCTTGGCGTTGTCCCAGACGATCAGGCTGACAAACACGGCTGGTGGGAGAATAGGTTCGGGTATTGAATCTTCACAGGAAGGATGATGAAGACGGGAGAGAGCATCCGCTTTACCATCATTAGTACTAAGTTGCTATGACGCAATGAAATCAAAGCGAGTAAAGAAGATAGCCCTTCGAGTCTGACAAGAATTTAGCCTTTTCATCTATCTGACGTATTCCAGGTTGCAATGATCAGTGATTACCTCGAACTGGTGATTAGCTCCCTCCAGCCAATGCCTCCACTCCTCTAAAGCCAGCTTGATTGCGAGCAGTTCCCAATTTCCGATATCGTAGTTCTGCTCCGCCGGGGATATCTTCTTAGAGTAGAAGGCGCATGGATGTAGTATGGGAGGTTCACCCTGCCGCTGGGAGAGATCCGCTCACACTCCTGTTGAATGTGTCCACCTCACTGACGAAGGGAATCACAGGGTTGGGATGAACCTAGATGGGAGCAGTCAGGAAGGTTGTTTTGAGTTGTTGGAAGGACAGAGACTTGTGCCGACCCTTTAAAGATGAGGTCAGCTGATGTGACTGTTGTTATTGATGAATCTTCTATAGAAATTGTTGAACCCGAAGAATTGCTGAAGATGCTTCACAGTAGAGGGCTGGGGTCAGTTCCGTATAGTTTCCACCTTCCTCTGGTCCATCTGAACTCCCTGTTAGTTCTCCAGTTTTAGGTGCAGTTTATGAGCTCCCAGCTTCTCCAGAACAAGAGATATGTGGCGTTGATGCTCAGAGAGAGATGCATTGTAGATTAATGTAGACAACCACAAATCTATTGAGATATTCCCAGAAGACCTCATTCATATACCCTTGGAAGACTGCTGGAGCATTGGACAGACCGAAGGGCATGACTCTGTACTCATAATGGCTGGAGGGCTTGATGAATGCCATTTTCCATTCATCACCGCAATGAATTCGGATCAAGTTATACGCACTGCGTAGATCCAGTTTAAAAGATGATAAGATGCGGGCTCCATGCAGCTGCTCCAGTGCTGCTGGGACCAGAGGAAGGGGATAACTAAACTTCACAGTTTGAGAGTTAAGATGATGGTAATCAATGCACGGCCTCAAGCCTCCGTCCTTCTTAGCCATGAAAAAGAAGCTGGAAGCGGCAGGGGATGTAGATGCACGAATGCACTCTTGTTTAAGGGCTGCCTCCACGCACTCCTTCATGACCTTCTGCTCCGGGATTAACAGAGTGTAAACACTTTGAAGTGTTGAATAAAACTTGACAGGGACTTTACCACAGGAGAATCAGAGTCCCAAAGGGATTGGGCCCAGACACCAGGGAGATAACAAAGGCCATTCGGGCTGAATCATTAGAGAATTGATGTGCTTGCATCTGAAAATAGAGTGATACCTGAAACAAAAAAACGCTGCAATGTATGCGGAGGTGAATGCTGGCGTGCAGAGTGAGAGATATCTGCGGGAACGGTGGGTGGACTAGCTGCTGGAGAAGGAAGTAGAGATTGGCTAACAGCCTGAACCAGTTCCTCAAATGGATCGCATGGTGGATTCTCCATGGGCTTCGTTGGATTCTGCTTTTTTGGTCTGGTCTTCTGTCATGGATGGAACAGGAGTCAGACAGGTGGTGTAACAATGTTTATTAACAGGATTGCAGAAGCAGACGGAGATATGGTGAGTATTCAAACAGTAGATAAGCAGATTTGAACTTAACTGAAAGATAGCTATAGTCTCTGTTTCAGATGCAGATGGAGAGTCACATGGAAGGGTTGCAGACAGATGGCTGAAGACTGAAGGTGGCATACGATGACAAGGATTCTGAAGATTGTCCAATGGATGACAGGTAAGTAGCAGGTGAGTCTGAGTGTCATGCAGAGATGAGATCAGATAATGTGTGTGAAGTAGAGTCAAATATAAAGGTGGTGAAATGATGGTGATCAGAACTCAGCGGACAATGAATGAATAGGAGGAGTGAGCGAATGAGTGAGAGGAGTGATTGAAGCTGGTGGAATCCTGACAACAGCAATTGATATTAACGTATCAATTTGATGGTGGACCCAGAAAGGTTCAAACAACAATCACCAGTGACAACTGGAGATTCACCCTTTGCAAAATCCAAAAGACTTCGGACTTCGGAGTGACTACGGAAAAAAGAGACTGCAACCAGCCCATTCGAAAATGAGGATAAATAGCGGAAGGGCATTAAATGTTTTCACACAGTGCTGATGTAGTAAACATTAACTAATTGAGAACAAAGTAAAATTTGCACGGTTTGACGTGATATGATAAGCGATCGTTAGATTTAATCAGTGTGATTTACTGCAATGCTTTTTTCCCTTAGTTGGTCAGAACAAAAGCGGATGTTATTTGTTCAAAAGTGAAAAGTTTCCGGTGAAAATTCTTATGTTGGTCATACTTCCAAAAGTAGAATCTGTGATTCTGAATGACAGTATCCACCCGGCGCGGAGACTGACAGCCACACATTCTCCTAAAAAACATTGGATTCGTCCATGATGTGCTGTGGCGAGGCACAACCGGAGTAAAATTGATAATTCCGCGAATAACTGCAATTCCAGATTTCAAACAATTTTGTGATTATTTCAATATGACTATAAAACAATAATGAAATGGAATGACAGTGGAGGGAGAGAGGACCAGGTCTAGGACATTTAAGTTGTTGTTTTGTTTACATGTATGCTGCAGTCAGCTTTCATATTGTTGTTACTTTTGTGATTAAAACTTTAGATTCAATGTTTGCATGTTCCCCCCTCCTACTTCCCTGAGCCTTAAACTTTGAGACATGTATGCTATAAAGCCGGCTTCTCCTAGTGGCAGTCGTAATGAACTTTCAGTATGATCTTGTGCAGCAACATGGGTAAACTGTTGCTGTCTCGCAAATCTTCCCCTTTAAGGTGCATCTCTTGCACTAAATGGTAATACTTGAGTTTTGCCAACATTGACTTCTCCTGTAAAAGAATGCAAAAGCAATGCTATGCTAATAGGATAGGAGCTATGCTAATAGGATTAATAACTGCCAATAATTTTAGGAAAAATATGATGCCACACATGATTAAAAAATATAATTATAAGTATAAATACTATAAATATTAAATTAATAATTGATTACTTTTCAATAACCATGCATTTTTAAAAGTTTTTAAGTGTATCAAGTGTTTGAAACAGTATTAATAATTCTCACTGATTTTCTCATCTGATTAAAATACATTGGAATACATCACATCCAGTCGGTGTGTCGCATATGGTGTAGCGCTCAAGTTCAAATTAGATCCGAATATTCCGCATACGCAGATGGTCGGCACCCCACGCAGCTCCTGTACGACTCGCCATTGCAAATGAATGACTTCCGGTCCATCGGCTGTCGTTTGTCCTGTGCAGTGGAAAGGCGGCTTGTGTGAGCCAAACTCAGAGCACGTGTAGAGATGAGTTCATGTGGAGCAGCATTTACTGTCAACTGATCCACTTTGTTTGAGATACCGAAAACACTGGATCGTGAACTGCTTGCATGTAAAAAGCACACTTGCAGAGTGCTGCTCTTCATTCTGAAACATGCAGTGCATATGATTATTTAATTGAAGCGCAGCGTTTGCTATTTGATATTTGGACTAAACCATATCATGATTTTGATTAATTGTGCAGCCCTAAATGTCACTATAGTTGAAAGCATTAATCACGACTATCTTGACCATAGAAAAGCTGCTTGACTTCACTTTGTATTATTCGTTCATACAGACATTATTCGATCCCTTTCTATTGTGTGAACAGGACAGTTCAGCTCGGTTGTCATTTTTAAACACTGCCTCTGTGAACGTATCATAGGAGTATGGTCATTTAGGGGATTTGTTCAATGCTGCTATCACTCTCGCACCTTGCAGTGTGCACGTGGCCCTTATCAGACCCTCTCTTCTCTTCAAGACCGCTCAGTTCTTCAGTCATTCCGCAAGCATCTCACATTCCCTTTCTCTCTTTTCCTCTCTCTCTCTTTCTCTCATTTCCCTTATCATTACACTGTCAGTCGGATGTGCGGTGTTTGGTGCAGCAGCTGTTTTCTGTCACCAGGCCTATTAATAGGAGTCACAGCCTTCACAGGCACTTTAGTTTATTGTGTCAGTGTGAAGGAGCAACGACTCAATGAGTTACTAGCGTTTAGGTGAGAACCCAAAACAGTTTCTTGGCCTTGCAGCAGTGTTACGAATGACTAGTCTCTAGAGCTGAAATCTACAGTATAATGGTTGCATGTATGTCATGCACTAATAATTATTGGATCATGTTTATGTTGCTTACTAAAAAAGAAATTCTCCTGACTATAATCAGTCTTTCAAAGGCTGCTCTGCACCTGTTTCATACAGCGAATGTGTGTGGGTTTCATTCAAAGGAAACCTTCAAGAATGTAACTGCCCCTTTAAGACTGCCTGTGTCTCGTCTCACCTTATTTGGACATACATCCTGTCAGGTGACAAGAGTGCAGTCACATGGGCTGCTATGAGAGGGCACAGAAATTCAAGAAATTTTCTATAGATACATTCGATGTGAGAGAATATGTGGGGGTTGTGAGGCCAGCTGGGGGGGGGGGGGGGGGGTTGTTATATAATGTGTCAATGCATAAACTGACAATGAGGCTGTCAGATATGAGATATGCTGTGTGTAATCAAGTAGAATCCTTTTGTAAAATCATCACACAATCATTCTCATTTCATAAATCAACAAAAGGCTTTCTTCCAATTTCTCAAGAGTAGGTTAGGTTGGTTTTCGTTCTCTAGGGAAGATGTGCCAATTCACTGAGACATGCAGTATAGAATACTATATATAATAATTGCCAAGAAATATTTTTAAACTAAGCATACTCAGAATTTTTAGTCAATGAGGAATCTAAATCATCAAGCAGTACACCAAAAGAAAATAAATTAAAACGCCAGACTATGTAAATGTTTGTTGAGAGAATAATGTTAAAAAATCAAATTACTCTTGCATTTCAATGATCGCAATACATTTATAGGAACTGGTTTCTCAGCAGCGGCAGAATTTTACTTTGCTCCGGTTAGTAGTACTTCGCCGAAGAGTAAAGACAGAACCGAAGCGCACTACAGTAGGAAATACCTGCAATACCGCTCTCTACCTCTCTCTCTCACTACCTTTCTCGGTTGCCTAGGCAACTACATATCACTCCGTCGCTGCTGTAGACTGTGCTAATAAATACAGGGAACAAAGTATAATTATTGCAATGTAATGAAAGGGTAGTTTGATTTCTAACATTATTCTCTCAACAGACATTTATATCGATATTCTGGCGTTATAATTTATTTGCTTTTGGTGTACTGTGGAGTGGGTAAAACTTTTTTATTTGTAGGCTAGCAGTTACCGTTGACTCGTGCTAGCCTAGCACTGGCGAACTGTGCAACAGGAATGACTGGATGAAAACTAACTTGGAAATGAGGCCCGATGTCCAAAAGTCTCTTTTTTTTTTAACCATCCTTCTGTAGTTCTGTTCTACATTTAGCCTAGGAGGATTCATCTGTCTACCATCACTATTCTTTCTCAATGCGGTCATTTGCAAAAGAGAATATGGCTGCAGATAGAAATTAATACAGTTTTAAATGCATATTTCAGCCATAGTAAAACATGCTGTACCAGCTTTAAATAATTATTGTAGCAAGAATGTCTTAGATGACATTTAAGAGTCGCCTAAATGTTACTCACAACACATGGCCTCTTTACATGCATTTAACTAAGCATTTTTGGCAGTGGTTGTGGTTTAATGTTCTGATTATTCTTTATGGTGAGTGTACTGATATTCTAGCTAATATTGACAGACTTGGCCATTGATTGGCTCTGACTGTTGTTTTTTTTTTTTTTAAAGATTTGATATTATGTAATTCTTTAAGGAGCAGCATTTTCCCCTAGATGTACTAGAAACGCCCACATGCACTCACACTCTGGAAGCTACTGACACAAACACATGGCATAATGCAAGCATGTAATGCATATACGTACAGTCTTGGCCAGCTATGTTACAAAATTCCTCTATGGAGACCATGGAAGTCTTCATCCTATATAAGAACGTGCAGTATAGACAATGGGAGCAGAAGGAACAGGGGTGGTCACAACATGTGCCCAGTCATGTGTGCTGTGATGAATATGCTTGCATAGCCTTTTTCCAGCCACCAAGCATGCACCCTTACGCTTCCCATTGGCTTTGGCAAAATTTGTGTGCGTTTCTCAGATCATTCTGGTATCAGATTGGCCTTCCTCCTGGAAATCAGAAAGTCTATTAACCACAATAGTATATTCGTTGTAATGATGTGAGTTACCGTTGCATATAATTAAGTATGGCTGAGCCTGCTGTTTTTGCCTACTGGTGGGGTCGGAATAGAATAGTGTGCAGTGCTTATTAGAACTGACTCGTATTCACACGTGCATAAACAGAGAAACACACGAACACAAATGTCTATGTGTGCATATAGTCACATTACAAAACAGTCAGTTGGCTTCTAATGTTCATACTCGAGCAAATTTGATGGTATAACAGTCTAAAAGGCCTCTATTTTGATTCAGCTAAACTGTGTAATTTCAGAAATCCTTTTAAAACCCTGAAACGGTGGATCACCTGGGTAACTTGTAATCAAATTTAGAAAATGTAATGCTGCCTTTAGGAATGCAGATCTTCATTTCTATACATTAGGAAACAATTAAAACAGGAAATTGTGCACTTCAACATTCTATAGCTACCAAGGATTTCAATAGGCAAATTTCTAAAAATGGTGCAGTTAATTTGATGAATGAATTTATGGATTTATTAAGAGCAAAACTAACAGGAAATGTCACCAAAAACCAAGATCTCTTTCAAGTAAACTTTGTTCACTCAGCACTGCCAGCCAAATTTGCAATGCCTCTGGACAGCTATTTCAGCATCCATCACCAAGCCTTATCTACTTGAATGGGGAAATGCTGAAATCTCAAAAACTGGTTCCCACACTCGTATTTAAATAACAACAAGAAAAACTGACATGAGTTGTTGTTGTTGTTGTTGGATAAAGGGTGTTTAATATGCGTTTAAAGAAATAGCTTATATTTTGCTTCTCAGGACACTGACTGTTCTATAGTAACCAGAGCTTAACTCTGCAGCTGCAGTGATGCTTTGACTTTACCGATTGGCGATTGGGTCTTTTATTTATAAAGTGGGGATTATGTTGCACACTGTTTCCCATTCATAAGAACAATGAGTGAACCATCTTTGAAATTATGAATTCATTTTAATTAATTGTTTTATCCTTTGTAAAATCTGCTTCTGTCTTTGATGATGCACTATTTCTTGGAGACACTTTTTTCATAGCTAGTTTGTTGTGTACAAGGCTGGGCATACACTGTAAATTTAATCGGAATTCTGACTCGTGCGAAATTTTGGTCGTCCTCGAGAGAGTATCGCACTGTTGAAGCTGTGCTACGAGCCGATTGTCCAAAAACTTAGTGTTTTTTTCCCTCACTGCACCTGTTTGAAAACAGAAGTTGAACCATTTTATCAAGAAAGAAAGTGTAATGAGGGAGATCTATAAGTTCTACATGAAAGACTAGAGAGAATAAAACTGTAACAATTAACCATTTATTAACAGCCCAGCAAGCAATATTATGATATAGAGTTCTATAGGCCCCGTCCGTAGCTCGCAATCTGAGAGGACGGGCTCTGCATTTCCTGCCTGAAGACGAAGGCAGGGGCGCAGCCGACCTCCGTGAGGTACGGGAAGGGACCATTCTGGTGGTGGTGGGGAGGATGGAGGGTAACAATTATTGCGAATTAATTGTAATATGAATTTAATAATAAAATTAGGACTACACTACACTAATAATAATAATAACAATTTAATAGGCCTACATAAATTGGAAATGCTAAATCCTCTTCATATAGATAGCTGATGATTTTTACAATATCTCTGGATACATGATATCATGTTCCATCGGCACAACCCTGCACGGGGGTTTATCGGTCATATTTCACGTATAGTGTGAGCAGACAAGTCTCAGCTCGACGATCGGACTGTGTAGTGTAGTGCGAGCTCATAAATCATGAGCTTTGACTTTACATCGCATGTGATTTACTCGCACATGAGTTTGTAACCTTGCTGAAATCGCATAGTGTATTCCCGCCTTATGTTGCGTGGTTTAGTTAATCCTACAGTGACTTGACAAATGAACTTGATACACAAATGGATTAAAACATGTCTTCCGTCAGCCGCTTATGTACAATAGCCCGTCTGCGGTATAAACCCTTGAATCAGTATCCAGTCTTTCGTACAGTAAAACCGTAGAGCTGAATAATGTGCTCTCTGCATCTCAATACGGGCTCTGTGTGCTGGCTGATTTTCGAGTGCGCTGGCCCTTTAAGAGCAGTCACTTAAGCAGTCAGTCCTGTTTTGGTGCTGCTGCTGATGGCTGTGCTGTGAGTTGATTGGCTGTGGCTGTCAGGGCTGAGGTGCTGGAGGGATGCTGCTACTCTCTCTCTCTCTCTCTCGCTCTCTCTCTCTCTCCCTCGCTTGCTTGCATCCCTTCGTATAATCCACATCTAGGGCAAGCAGGCTGAGAGTCAATCCAGCGCTCAGCTCCTCTCTGCAGGCTGGGAAAAGAGTGAGAGAAAGAAGGCAAGAAAACGCTTCCCAAAACAGGAGGAAACGCAGAAGGAAGAAAACTGGCAAGCAGAGACTTACAAAGGAAAATTTGATCACGGATATCATTTATATATATAGAAATTGTTTATATATATATAAATATATATATAAATATATTTGTACACACGCATATAAATATTTATAGAATTCTATATGTATACATATATACCTGTATATAACTGTATTTGTGCTTGTCTGTTTATATTGATATTTTTATATGTATTTGTGTGTGTGTGTAAATATATACATATATAAACAAATGAATATATATCTATGAATTTATATACATATCACTGTGAACCAACAGAAGCAGGAAGAAAACTCGACCATCGGGGCTGGTCTCTGATTCCGAGATCATACACACTATTTTTAGCATTATTTTTTGCATCTTTTGCATCGGCCGGAGGAAGACTACCAATCTTTTTTCTATTTTTCATCTCCCTGTTGCTACCTCCTCATCTCTTTTTCTGGATCAGGAGGAACAAAGAGGAGGATAACAGGGTTTGTGAAGATTCCTGGCATTTGTGCTACCGTTCCGTGAGCCGAGTGGCACTGCACGCGGTATTTGATCTGAGCAGGCGGCAGCGGCAGCAGCAGCAGCAGCAGCAGTGAGATAGAAAGAGACAGAGAGCGCAGCACCGTGTGAACTAGCCAGCATGCACAAACATCATCACTGCTGCAAGTGCCCAGAATGCTATGAAGTGACCCGCATGGCCGCTCTGCGCAGGATGGATGCCCCGGCATATGGAGACTGGCAGCCCGAACCCTATGGATACCCAGCCGGCTATGGGGGCGGCCAGACCTTACCACCCCAAACCTCGGGCGGAGGAGGGGGAATGAGTGGAGGGGGCACTTTGGGGAGAAGTAAAGGGAAAATGATGTCAGCTGGGGGTCCTGGAGGCCCCAACCCCAAGAGCCAATCCAAGGGCGCCCCCAAGGTGAATGGTAACAACTCAGGAGGGCAAGGAGGATGGTGGCCCGAGTGCACCTGTTCCAACCGGGACTGGTACGACCAGGTAAATGCCGTTTCTGGGCCGCTGGGGGCATCGAGAGTAGGCAGCAGGCGGTAGGCAGTTGGTGTGTGTGGTTGCTAGGTCGAAACTAAGTGGAATCAGCAAGCTCCCCTGTAGCTTCTAGATTCTAGAAGATACCTATTTTTTTTTTAAGGGATTCATCCGGTGTTGATCCTTTCATACTGCATGTGCTGTAATCTTACAGTATGCCTGTCGAGATTGATTCTCGCAGAGAGGGAGTTTAATCTTCATGTATTTACTGCTCCATCAGTGCTTTATGGCTTCATCAATCCCATACATACATACTTATCTAAACCGTCATCTGACAAGGATTGACAGGGCCACTGTGACCACGCAACAAGTGTATAGCTCTGCCAATTTAATCAAAGGATGGCAGTGACCTGCCAACGCTGCTGACCAGGCAAAACACATCATCAAATGTTATATCCAGTTAGTAATGGATTCTTTTTCTAGATTGCTGAGATGACGATGTGGATATTTTATGAATCTGATGATATGTGTGCATTTTCTTATTCATGTGCAGTCTGTCGTTCTAGTCGCCGATTGAGATACAGCCAGAGGCGAGGCGACTTATGAAGTATAATGTACACTTCTTGTCCGTGACCATTTCAGATAGATTTTAACCTCATAGAGCAGAGCGTATCAAACCGAACCAGGGAACAGAAGCTGTAATTAAGTGGTGTGTGTGTGTGTGTGTGTGTGTGTGTAAGTGGCAGCAGGGGTGGGGGAAGGGTCGATCTGAATGTATAAAATGGAGGAAGCAGGCTCTTGTGTGAGAACAAGCCTGCATGCATGCTCTGTGCCTTCAATGTGTGTGCATGGCTACGATGTGGGGGTGTGTGCGAGTGCACAGGTTTTTATTGGTATTTGTGCATGGCAGAGGGAGAGAGAATGCAGCGAGAGTGGTGGAGACGCAGAGAAAATGGAGGGTGAGATCTCGGTGGCAGCGAGGGTGAAAATTCACCAAGCACAGGGAGGGAAGGCGTGAGCAAGGAGCTGACTAATTCTGCCTCTGTTCAGAGGATGGGAGAGGCATCAGTCAAAAGCAGTGCGGTTTTTCACTCATTCGCTTTTGTTTTAATAATGAATTATGCATGTGTTCTTGGCAGCATTTGCTGTACACCAAATAAATGAACCCTTAATATGTGACATTTCCTGCTTATTCCTTCTTTCTGTGATAATTCCATTCTCATTTTTTGATGTATGACATGCAGCAATGTGAAATAAATTAAGCATATATCTTCTCTTGTGCGCCGCATGCAATACCTGATAGGCACGAGCACTCCTAGGGCATATTGATGGAGTGTATGTTTAATTAATGAGAAGGAAATTGTTTAACGGAGGTATATAGGACAACGACACTATTAAAGCTTCTCGTATGTGAGGAGACCATGGATCATCTTTGCTGGTTTCTACTTCTCTGGCCAGGCTGTTACCTGTCAAGATTATTAAAGAAGTTTTAGTTATCTTTCAAGGCCTCGTGGTTGTTTTTTCATTTGCAAAGTCTAATGCTTCTGAGCTAATTATGAATGAATTTCGTTGAGCAGTAAAAAGGGCGTCGAATGTTCGTCATTTTTGGCTGTAATCACAAAGACACATGATAGTGGTGGTAATAGAGGTGAAAGTGCTAATGTGGAAAAGAGAGGAATCAGCCAATGAAGACAGGCGGGCTTAGGAAGCAGAGTGGGTTACATAAGAGAAGGCAGTTGGTGGAGCCGCAAGAAGAGACACTTTGAAAGAGAAGCTGTGGATTTGTGAGCTATGGTTTGTCACCCCACTTTCTGTACGGGCACATTCAAATGTTTTAGAGCTTTACACTATATAAACACAGTCATATCTGCTGAACACAAATAAATCGCTGGTGAAATCATGTAGAAGTTTCCCATTTGTTTTGTGGAAATTACAGATATGTTTCTTGGCACTCTGCTTTGTGCTTTAATTGTGAAGTGTGTAGTTTTTGCACCCCTAGCATCAGCAAACTGAAAAATAACTGTTTCTAACAGGTTTCCCGAGCACTGTCTGTCTTCCATTGGGCTTGTTGATGGTTGAGCTAATGTAGCTGTGCTCAGGCAAATAATGTTGAAAGATTCTAAAATCAACATTGATTTTCTGAGTGAAACCTATAGTGCAGGGGTGGGGAACGTTGATCCTGGATGCCCACTGTCCTGCAGAGTTTAGCTCAACACTAATCAAACACACCTGAAGATAATCAAGGTCTTCAGAATTACTGAAGTTGCAGGAAGCTGAATGTTTTTTTCAGGGTTGGAGCTAAACTCTGCAGGACAGTGGCCCTCCAGGATCAACGTTCCCCACCCCTGCTATAGTGAATGATAGAATTATTTTGTTCATCTATACTTAATTTTTGATTGGATTGTGAAAAGTTGATGTTATTTAAAAGAACGGAACTAGAAGTTTGGGTAAGTGTGCTTTAAAACGGTAGAGATTATGAAGACAGGCATTTTTTTTCACTTTGGAATAATGTGCAGTGCCGAATCATGCACAGTCTTCTTGTCTCTAGGCACGTTTTTTTTTTTATCATTTTTTTATGGCAAGTCTTATGGCTATGATTAGTGTTAAATAAATAACCTTTCATCCTTACATCATTCATCACAAGAGGTTATTTTACATTTCAAGTTATGTGCTTGTGTAAGTGATTGAAGGTATCTGTTGCATCTGTTGCAAGGTGTTGCATAGTACTTTTGTTACTACTGCTGGATGCTTTTCTATTGTGATTCTGTCAAAGTTTTTCCCTTGAGATGTTAATGATTAAGGGACCGCTCATTATTTATTTAAGGGGCCAGCGGAGGAGATTTGAGATCTGTAGTCAAAAAAAGACTTGACCCTTACTTCGCCAGGGTCAAGACCCTCCTCTTGACCCTCCTCTGTTTGGAAGTCGTGATTACTCCGACTTCCAAACAGATGGAAATGGACAAATACTCTTAATGTTTCAATCCAATTTGTCTTGTAATGCTACCCGAATCACACACTGTTCCTTCATTGGCCAGAGGAGAACTAGCCCCCAACTGAGCCTGGTGGTTTCTCCCAAGGTTTTTTTCTCCATTCTATCACCTGATGAAGTTAGTTCATGTTTTCGGTGCTGATGCAGTGGTGACGCGTTCATGTAAAATATAAGGGTGGCGCTGCCAATAAAGTATCTTAAAGCTGCCACAAAAGGGCCGGCAAAAGTAATGATTCTGAATAATATAGCAAGGGGACATTTTAATTGTTTATTAATAAACAAGTCTTTGTCAGTGTCGGCTGCAAATATAAAGGTGGTGATGCTGACTCCCGATCTTCGCAGTAGTGAACGCGCTAGAGAGAAATGCACTTTTCATAACATTACATAAGCAGAGAGCAGTCTGTAGTCTGTTATCTTTTGTTTTGAATTGTTCTGTTAAAAAGTAGACATGTCAAGCTTTCTATATATTTATCAGGTCTGTGAGGCAAGTACGCTGAGTTTTGGTTCATTTATTAGTCGAGAGTCCAGTTCACGCGCAGATGCCTCCGTGTCATGATGATTTTTTGCTATATTTACTTCTTATTTATTAAATCCAGGCAATTGGTTGATGAAACATTGATTAAAATTAAGATACAATTCATAAAAAACGAAATTCTCTTTAAAGAAAGGCTTTGTGCTTTCTTTTTGAGGTCTCGGTGAAAGGTTTAAAGTCACTTTCAGAGCGGCGTAATTGAGAACTGTTTTTGTCTTTCTTCTGTGGATTTCTTCAGCTCCTTATTGGTCAAATTCAGATAGATCGACAAATCGGCTCATTCAACTGCACAGCGCACACACCTCACGAATTCGAACTTTTTAGACATGTTTAAACATTATTGTGAGGTTGAGAGGTTCGGCTCAGCTCATATCTTCCTAGCACATGACACAAGCCGCAACATGCAAGCACAACCGATTTCCACGTGATTTCTCTTGAGTGAAAAAAATTCATCTGCAAGCTCTTAAAACAGTAAAAAAAAATCACACTGTGTAAGCCCGCCTTAAGGGAGTATGAATATATAAACAGATGTTTCAGTATTAAATGCATTTTATGAGAATTTATATTTCAAGTTTTGACTGCAAATGTCACATCCATAAAGCTTGAATTGTCCAATTTTAAAGAATTTATACTCAACTATTTTTTTTTTTTTTGGTGTATAGGTCTAGTATTTGCTCGTGCTTTAAAGCTTTGCCGGGTAAACATTTCATTGGCGCTCTGTTCTAATGCACTTTTTCTGAGCACATAATGAAGTGCACACGCACTGTCAAACAGTGCCAAACTGGATTTTTGTTGGGTCAGACCCATCTGATTGCAATGGGGGGCTGAGATGGAGAGAGGTATAGCTACATGGAAAAAATATGCACCAGGCTACTTTGAAATTTAGCTGTTTTGATGAATACAAAAGTTGGGTGACCCTCCCCTCAACAAAGAATAAAAAGACATGACCCTCCCCTATTTTCTTCCGGTTTGCCTACTGTATATACTAAAATACTGTCCACACTCACAGTTGCATGTCCATCAGTGTGCTCAGGAACTGTGTTCATTACATACAAGTATGTATGTACTTGAAGAAGTCTGTTGGGACAAAGGAGTAGATTTTAAGTGAGACTATACTCCTCAGACGCTCAGCTCTTACCCTGAGCTGCGATACAGATAGCCTCCATCTTAGAGAGGAAGCATTTGCATCATATCAAGAAGGATTTTGTTTTTGTTAGCGCATCCTTGTAGCTGCTAAACATATGGACTGAAAGGCTGAAATGCTGGAAGTGAGATTGAAATGTATGTGACAAGATGTTTCCTAGTTTCATTACAATTAGAGAGATTCAAAAGGCAAATGGATGCTGTTTTTGTAACTGCTCATTTTCTCATTCATAAAGCCAACCATTACTATAGAGATGAATCATTGATCAGTATATCGTGGAGGTGGGGGGTGCTTAGGGGGTGTATTCTGTGCTCATGTGATCTCAGCAGTAAGCCAAGTTCCTCAGTTGATTATGTATGTCATAAATCAGGGGTAGAGCTAGAGGACGCTTACGGATGGATCGCTATCTTGAGACATAACCATATAGACAGTAATATATTCATCTAAGAGGAGGCTGGGTTTGTGAAAGATTTTAGAAAATTGGATTTTCATTTGTAATGTGGGGTTTTGTGTTGCTGAAAGGAAATGGAGTGGGGGGTGGGGTTTATGTTGTGGAGGAAGATAAGGTTTACCTCATCTATTCCAGAAGGGACCAGTTTAGGGTTGGTCCCATGAGACACTCCTCTTTCAACCAAAACCAATATATGTCGTTCTGGAGAACTGAGAAGAATTTATTGTAGGTACTAGCCACACATATGAAGACAAAATACTTAATACAAAATACAAGATTAAATGAGAAAATAATAATATAATGTATAGATTTTTTTTTTATTTGACTTTTTTATGTATTCAATCTTGTTTTGTTCACAAATGAGGCCTTACAATAAATTCTAATTATATATAAATATACATATATATATATATATATATATACAGTATATACACAATTTCAAAAAGCTGATGTGATCAAATTGATTTCAATACATCTGAAATTTCACATCTGATTCCATAACTACAATGTACATTTTATAAGGGAAATCCTATTAGATGTATCTGAAAATATTTTACATTTTACTTTGTAGTTATGAGATAAAACATAGTACATTACATATTGTTAAAAAGATAAACTAAATCCAACCTTGTCCTGGTTATTAATAGGAAAAACATTGGAATGTCACATGCTTTTACTTTCTATGCTACAGCACGTTTAATGAGACAACTAAAACTTGTCACATTTCAGTCTCAAAGTGTATGTTACTTCAAAAAGATGCACGGTCTTGTAGGAGAACGCTGTTTGATTCTGCCCAACACTGCATAGGTACCCAATTAACTTTAGGTGTTGCCATAGTGACAAGAAGGCTAGAAATCCTGCTGCCTGAGAGAGAAAGAGAGAGAGAGAGAGAGAGAGAGAGATGAATTCAGTGGCATTTTACAGACATGATCGTGCATCTTCATCACAGCATTTTATTTGCTGACGCCGCAGTTACCTTGACGTGCAGAACTTAACAATATGAGATTGTTTCTATTACTTTGTGTATGCATTGATCTAGAATTCAACAATATTACTGTATCTGTGCAGTCTGTTTTGAGAGGGCTTCTATTAGCGCACTATAACACAGTATGTTACTCTATACACACACATATGGAGCTATTCAGTCAGCTGGCCTGGAAAGGAAGATGACCACATCATAGTTCTTTTCATTTACAGCATTATGTTATTGATTTAGAGATTTACAAGGATGAAAAACCTACCACATTTGCTTAGTAAGTGATTGTTAGAGTGCATTGTTTTACAGCCTTCTCACTCCTGAAGTATCAGTTGTCCGAAGTCTATCAATCCATTATCCCACTCAAAAATATCTCACACACACACACACACACACACACACATCATGCAAGCGTATGAACTTGTTCTTAAAACAAAATATAAAACAAAAACCGGAGCACAAATGCACTATGAAATGGGGGAGAAGATACACTGCAATATTTATGTATACTTTTAGAGTTGGCTTTTATACACCGAGAAAGGGTAAAGAATGTGTCACTGAAAACTTAAAAGAGATGGTTGACTGTTTTTATGGGAAGGGAGTCGTTGTATAATACATGGTATAATTTTACACATACGTATGTGTGTGGGATGGTGTGTGTTGTCTGGGAGGAATAGGAGTAAGGAATTGGGGGGTGTTTGTTTGATTCATATTTATTAATTGGTACATATTTTATTTTTTATTTTTTAAATCACTGATCTGGAGTAGTACTTGTAATTCCATTGTGTATTTATGCAATGACAAACAAAGCTTGAATTTAATTGTAGATTGGTTTGTTAATTTGTAATGAAGTCTAGAACATAGTATGTTCGTACACAGTCTCACCCCTAATGGCCATTATTGCTCCATCTCTGGCTCCTTGCCTGTGTTTCTCCTTTATCTCCATCTGAGAGAAACCATTTATTACTACTGTTGATAAACTAATATTAAAGCGGCTTGTTGAATGCTATTCGTAAGTTCAGTGACAGGGAAGGGACAAACAATCCAATTTAAATAGTTTAACAAGCTCAATAACAATTTGAAGTGAAATAAAAACACTGTAAAAATCATTACGAATAATGTTGCTTATATATGTTTGTGTGTGTGTTCAGATTGGATTTTGATTTTTAGAATCAGACAATTTCTTCTTGCAATTTCTAATTTGTTAGATTATTTATGTCTAATTTGGCTAAGAATAAGATTGCAAGACAAAGTATCAGCAAATGTAAGAAGAAGAAGTAGCAACACTGCACTGACCTGATAAGTGCGAGTGGCATTTCTGTCAGCCTGCCCAAAAACTGTCTCACACTGTCCCCGAGCCGTCGGGCCATTATTATGGAGCCCTAAGCTTGTTTATGACATTTGCAGCATTGAAGAAATTGCTCTTCTGTTGATGTTTGGATCGTGTAGTGAAAAATGATGCACGTTATTAAGATTAAAAAGTGATTTGCAGCAGGATGTTAGGTCATTTTCTGTGCACTAGCCCACTGCGTGAGCTTTATACATTGTGATATTTGCCCATATAAATACATTTGTGTGGGTGTTAATGTGAGTGACTGTATTGCTCATGGCCATTGACCTGTCAGCCATATGCTCTCAGCTGGCGACCCTGTTGGAGCGCAGCTCCCCTGCTCCGCTCAGTGCCACACGTGGGATGGGGAAAAAGAGGGCTGTTTATTTGTTCGTCACCCGCTTTGTTTAATTTCTTGTTTTTGCTGATCGCAGTGGTGACTGTTCCGGAAAACAGAAGAATAGCAGTCAGCTTACTCACATTCAGTTCTGGATGCATCCATGCTGACGAGGAAGGCAGACATGTACACATGCCACAGAGAGCCTCAACAGAAGTGCTGCTTGCTATTGCAGCATCGTCACAAAACCCTCCCTGCTGCTTCAGTTTAATGGCTAACATCCCAATGAATTTAAGAGCCTATTTTTAGAGAGCTTGCAAAGTCATTCCCTCTTTTGTGCCATTACTCTGCCCCACTCCCCGTGTGATGCTTCAACCGTCAGTGGCTGCATTCTGCACCGACCAGCGTTAAAACTCCCACACGAGATCATAGAATCTGCATGCATCACAATCAATAACTGGAGAGTGCCTCTGACTCTCTTTGTGTTGTGGGAGTCTGTGGGTGCTTTTAACAGAGCTTTTGAGCTTCTCGGTGCTCGTAATTTTAGACCTTCTGCTGTGGACTCACTCATGAGCGTACAGCGATTGCAGAGAATATCATATACGCAGGATTGCATTCATTTACATTTTTCATTTGGCTCCGACCTGTGACAAACATTGCATGAATAAATTAAAACGTAATTAACTTTCAGATGGGAAAACTGTATTTGTGTCGATAAGCCCTTTTATTAGATTTCATTTAGTGACGACGAGACATTGGTCAATTATGTCTTTAGACTACAGGACAGTGGGTTCTGCACGTGACCCGTGATGTCCAATTTGTGAACGAATGTTTTCTTTTTAATAACAGTCAAACAGATTCATGAATCATTATCGATTAAATGTGCCAAGAACCATTATTCCCCAGTGTTGGTTAGGTTTGTGATACTTACACCAACTGTGTGGCTGTCCATATGGAAATGAATGAATGGCAATGGAAACATTTAAATACGCTTCAAAAATACCATTGGTTATTGTTTAGCTAGTTAGCCTAATTGTAGGATTGTAGAAGTGTTTTGGGAGAACTTTGTGTGGGTTTTAATTGGGAACCACACTAAAAACCCCCCACAATTTAAGGGTTAGATCACATACAGAATAGAAATAGCTTGCAATTACAGGCTACCACTTTTAAGAGTTCATAAATAAACATTTGACAATTTGTTTATAAAGCAAGCAAGGAAAAATAGAGAGATATTTGAGTGGCACAAATGTAGTCACTAGAGTGACAGCATTAAACTGGAACACAAATCTTTACCAAATGCAACTAGAAAAACAATCTAGTTTATTGTCGCTATTGGCCAGAAACCTTGTATCTTCATATTTTGGGAATTTTAGAATTAAAAAAATACTACTAAAAAGTATTAAAAAGAGCTCGTGTTAGACCTCCTTAACTCCATTGCATCCTCAAACTGTCAGTAAAACCTCATAACTCCACCTCGCCTCTATAGTGAATAAAGTGTTGCACGCTCTTTGGACCATCGCTGCTTGTTTGCAATGCAAGGGTAAATAAAGAACTAGTTGTTTGAATATGTACAGCGTTTTCTTTACTCAAGAAACACTAAATTTATATATAATGCTAATGTTTGATGTATTTGAAGAGTGTCTAGCTCATAATGTCTTTAAAATCTTTTATAACATGAGATTTTGGCCAAGTGACAGAAACGAGACAGAGTGCACACATACAGTAGCTACAATATAACATGTAAGTTAATTATTATGCGATGCACTTACTCTCAGATGTGACTGTTTTAATAATGGACATTTCAGAGAACATATTCTCTGAAATTTGCTGGTGAAAATCTATTTGAGCGTGATTTTGGTAAAATGTTAATAATAAAATGACACATACAAGTGTTTGATCATATATAAAGCTGTAATATAAACATTCGACATAATTATTAAAATCTATTTATATTTTTTCTATTTCCTTCCTTTAAAGTAGACGTTTTTGACATCCATTCCCAATTCCACCCAACAGCAACATTATGTATCTGAACTGAAAAATTATGGAAAGCAGAATTTCACTTTATATTCTTTACAAAAATATGATGTAAAATGTATGCATGCAATTTGGCAACTTAAAAAGGTTTTTTGGCACCTAGTTATTCCATTGGTCATATTCAAATATTTTTGTTGCAACTAATAAAGAAAAACTGCATATGCAAATTTGTATGCACTATCATTCCCCTCAGATAAGGATCATATGAGAAGGAGACTGCCAGTAAAGAGCATCTCTTTCATGTAGAGATGCTCTGTGTGTCATCTCTCATTGCTGCATTATCTCTGTTGCCCTTCAGCCATTTTCTGGACGTTTCCAATTTTCATAGTGTTTTACCCATCTTTCTTTCTTCACTCTCCTTGTTCTCATCTCTTTTCCCCTTTAATGTTTTTTCCCACAACTTCCAAAATAGCATATTTTTTTCAGAGAACATTTATTCACACTGTTTGCTAATGCAATTAGTTGTTCGTCTCTGTTTCTCCCTGAAAGGATGTGCATAAAAAGCAGCTGCAATTACACCATCACTCTTGCGCTTTTAAAAATCACCACAAAAAGCTTTGTTTTATTCATAGTTTCTGAGCTTGATTGAAAGTTTAACATGTTGATGCAAATTAAATGTTTTATGAATTCATTGATATTAAAAATATGTTAGGGTGTGCCAGAGTGAAGTTATCTAAGGTTTGAATATAAATATGCACATATTCTGTTTTATCCTAAATTTGCCATATGCACAAAATAAACATTTTATATTAACAAATTAAAAGAGTTGTATTCGTAGTATCTGATCTGCCGGTGAAATTAAAGTAAAAATCTCCCTGTTTGTTTTGCCATTAAAATCTGCTGTATCAAATATTTACATTCGCTGCTGGAGTGTTGTTGAACTGTCCATTTATGTATTTAAAGCTCTGTAATGAATTCTGTCAGCACACCCAATTAACCCAACAATTCTAAGGTACAAAGAACAATTGTTTGCACATGCAGTTTTACTCAAGCTAAGTGTTGATAAGCCTATCCATTAGACTGTAAGCACAACAAAGTAGAACTACTGTACCTTTAGGTTCATTATCAGTTTATGTTTAGTATTTTTCACTGATAAATCATTAGCAAATATTATATATTGCTTAGTTCATTAGGAATAGAATCTGTCAAAGTTTAGCATTTCTATTTGAATGTACATTATGCAATGTTAATCGTTATATTAGTAAATGCATTTTAGCATTTTCTGAAGACAGTGTGGAGTAGGTTGTTGCTGAGATGAATGTTTTTAACATGCTGCTATGTAATTGTCAGGATTTTCTGTGTGGTTGCTACTGTAGAGTGTTTGGTTGTTTGGTTGTTGCTTGCTCAAATCCTCGAACTGTATCCGAAATCGCATACTTTCTTGAGTAGGGACTTATTTTGATGTAAAGTATGTTCTAATTTGTGAATTTCTACATTTGCCATGTTGTCATTATCATGTGACCTACAATACCAGCTTCAATTACATCACTTCCCAAATCAAATCCTCTCCCCTGGCCTCATGGGATAGTAAAGTGTCCATGGTATGCACAATTCATAATCTCAGAAGTGATTGTTGAAAAATATCTCTCATTAACAAGTTGTATGATTTGAGGCATCTTTCAATTTATGTCTGTACTGCAAACATGTGGGACGAGTCACGCATCAAAGTTTACCTTACTGGTTTTGTGGAGCTGTCCTTTGAGAGGCCACTAATAATGTTATTATTAAGTGTCATGTCACCAATTTATTTTTATATGCAATTTTTATTGCGCAATGTCTTATTTAGCTGTCAAATTGGGAGTTTATGTTCAGGTGACATGCATCCCATAGTGATGTCAGGGCTACAGGGGTGGGTGATATGGCCAAAAATATCATATCACTATTTTTTTTCAGGAAAATCACGATTTTTTTCATGTTGTTTTTTTTTTTTTTTTTACGATTTTACAAATGATTGAGCATTACAACAAAACTAATTTTGTTATTTTGAAAATGTAGCCTTACGAGGTAAGAAAATATAAAAGAAAAAAAAAACACAGACCATTTAGGGGTTATAGCTAAGATGAAAAATCTTGGTTATTAAAAATAAGAACAAAGATGCACATTACAAATGCAATATACAAATGAAATTAACAGTGCTTTATTTTTTCACAATAGCATTCAAAAAATATAATAAACAAATGTAAAAATTAAACACTACACTACATATACTTCACTGTATTATATACACACGGATAAACACTTATTAAAGTTACTGAAGTGATTTAGTGAAGAGCATGGAGTGTTTTTGTGTTTGCTGGTTTTTTAGGCACTTCTGTCACTTTAAGACGACTGTGTTTATGTAAACCTTGTGTGCATTTGACAGTTTAAGAGCAATAAGACACAAAAGATGACTTGGTTTAGTTCTCACGTTCTGTTTGACAGGCTTTTAGTGTGCAGCACGCTCAGAAAAGTGCATGTCAGGAGGACAGTGCGAATGAAATCTTTTTATGCAGCAAGGCTTTACACATGTAAATAATAAACTTTAGTGATTGTGAATAACTGCAGTGTCACGTACGCGTAACCCCTACTTTAACACGCGATGTATAGTATGTTTGGACTGAGGCGCCAGAACTGCAACTGATAGAATATGCACTGTAGCATGATGCTACGATATTTCTTCAAAAGCAGATTGTGTAAATAATCGTTATATCACACATGAGGGCACACTAATGTAATCCAGACTTTTAATCAGATCTTTGTCCCTATTGAGGGTTGAAGCTGTTATTTTTTTTCTAACACATTTCATTGGCTTCATTGGACATTGGCTTGATGGAGTAATAACTATTTGCATGTATACATCCCCTTGCACACAACACACAGACTTGCTCACTCACGCTTCCTCTCCAGAGAGATACAAATCAAGCAGAACATCCCTGATATCTGAGAGTCCCAGCTGCCTCAGGCCACAGCTACTAGAGGGTTGTGCCGAGCCTGTACGGATAACATGCTGGATTATCGGCCCGCCGTTACATGGTTTGCAGGCAGTGCGTCTGTGTTTGATTTAACACTTGAGTTTTGTACGGAGGGCTTGTTTTAATTCATTTCCACCTCAAGTTGGAGCTGTTGGTTGAGTGTTGATATATGTAGGTCGATGGCCAATGTACTTTCAAGGAAATCCTTGATCGAAAACATGAGCAGACATTTCTTTTTTAATCCATGACCATTATAGTTCTGACCATTACTGCTCCATAGGGAAATGATTATGAGCGTGTCTTAACCATAGAGGTCTTAACCGAACCAGGACAAAAAAACAAAAAACTCTGCACTCAATTGGATAGACCTACAACCAATCAGAGCAACGCAGTAAGTGACATATGTTGAGCTTCGCTAGTTGTCAACAAAACTCAACTGTACGCACACTGGAAGAAGTAGGAAAATAATTGCTTCTTTTACTAGGTCCTCCATGAGTGCGACCAAAGGAGACACCTCAACGACCACAGGGTTATCATTGCGTCCCATCTTCTTAGCGACCATCGGAGAGGGCTGATGAATTAAACTTTTACAGAATCTCGTAGAAAGGATGCAGGGCTGGACTGGCCACTGGGCATACCGGGCATTTTCCCGGTGGGCCGACGTGCTTTATGGACCGATACATCTCATACTTTAATTTTTATTTTTTTATTTTTTTGTCTGAAAAAAACTATAACATTTTAAAACTCGCACATCGGCGTCCCATTGCATTTAGTTTTGCGGCCTATAAAAAATTTCTTGATTGCCACTGGGCAGGTCCAATCACATCTTTAAACACCTCCCCCTTTGAGCTCTGAGTGAGCGAGCAGTGTCATTGTGTATCTGTCAAAATAGTCAGAGTGATGGAGAAGAAACGCAAGAAATGTGCTGAGAAATAGCGTGAAGAAAAATCAAACCTTCAAGTGGCTGATGAGGATAAGGAGAGAAATAAGTGAGTGCAGAGAACTGTGGTAAGCAGAACTAGGCTACTTTCAGAACACTTTGGCCATGTATGAACCCACTACCCAGTTAGTTAAATATTATTTCCACATCTGCATATTTGATGATTACTCATTTTATTAGAATTATAATGAGATGAGTTTGTAAACCATGTTTTTCGCCTAAATGAAAGATCGATGCCGTTTCCGTCAAAATAAAAGATCATCTGCTTATCTCTCTCAAGTATAGAAATTAGTACGAAACTAATTAAGTTGCTCTTATTTTTCAGTGCATTTGTTTTACAACATATGGCTATACTGCCATTGGATTAACATTATATGATGTAGTAGTTCAATGTAGACTGACACTATATCGCAACTAAAGAGTTTTGAGTTTTTCAGTTTTTCAAATTGCACACTGAATATGGGTTGGAGGTCTTCATTTTGAATTAAAAAAGGGCACCAGATGATGAATTTAACATTTAAAAAGAACAAATTTTAAAAAGCACTTACCACAGATTTCCCCAAATCCTGTGGGAAAAATTGGTATTGCTATCCCAATGCAGCTTATAGCTTAGGATTACTGTGGAGTATAGTTCAACTTAGTAGTTATTTCATCTGTTAACTCTTACTTACTCCTATTCACTATACCCGGCATTTTAATAGGAGTTGGTATACATATTCAAGGGCGTGCAGAGTTTGGTTGTTGTGGGCAGGGTTCGTTGCTGGCATCCAGGCTATGACCATTACTATCTGTCTAGGAAATTATTGGTAAAAAATTACAGCAAGACATGTTTACACTTAACATTACAACATCTATTTAAATTATTATTTATTAATTTAAATAATATATATGTTTCACAATATTTCTGTTTTTACTGTATTTTTGATTAACTGAATGCAGCCTTGGTGAGCATAAGAGACTTCTTATAAAAGTTCATATTGATTTTGAAAGTTCATATATTTCACATATTTCAGATTGCAGTTATTACTTTTAAATCTTTAAAAACAATAATAATGTTACACTGTTAAATTAAATCCTCAGCTAGTCTGAAAATGAATATTAATTTTTACTTTTGTGAGTTATAATGTCGTTTATATTGTTCATAAAAGATCTATAGACCAACTATTAAAGCATTTTAATATCTACTTGCCTTTGCATGAAAAGCAGTATTGGCTTTATTGAAATCAGCAAATTGTGACATTATTTTAAATTATTTTAGTATGTTTATTAAGCAGTTTTCTTTGTGGAGGCACTTGACTGCTCCCACAAATTTAGGTGATAATGATGTTAAAACCTGACCCACACTCAAAAATGCATATTTGTACATCCATGACCACTTACGTAAGCTCTTCAGTACATTGCAGGATAATCACACTTGTTTGGGAATGCCACTATATTGTGAGTTTGCACTATTTTAGTGTACTGGGCTGGCTTACTAGGAGTGTTGCTTGTGTAACACAGAGAGTCACTGAGCTTTGAACAGGCTCCTGGAGTTGCTGTAGTAGATCCTGATCAGCCAGCTTATAAAACGGAATGTGGGCCCTCAGTGGATTAATATTCCACATTAAAATTCCAATTATATAATCAGCCAAATCCAAGCACTGCAAATGCTCATCAGAATCTCTGCAGAGCTTGTGAACCTGTGAGAGTGACGCAACAGAGGTCCACTTATTGTGAACTTTCTAAAATCGTTTTTTGCCATCGGTGTTCGGCTGACTGTGTGTGGTTATTCACAGAGCATCCCTCGTGACATCCCGGTGACAGCATGCCACATTTTTAATGCTTAAACCTCAGGGGACGTGAGGCCACTGTGACATTTTGAACCTCTCGACACAGCCCTGAAAAAGAGCAGCACTTTGCGTTTTCTTGAACTGTTCAGTGAAAGGAAAGGTGATTAATGACATAGATTATGGGGACTGTATCAACCTCCCAGCATGTTTCTGTTTAAAAAGGCTGATTGCTTGACAGCTCTAAATACAATTTACATCCTCTGAGCATTCTCTCGTCAAACCGTCCACTGAGAATATGGAATAATGAGCAAGAGTCATTTATGTAATTACTTTTGCTTATGAGTTATTAAATAAAGCTCAAACCCAAGTAAAAAGTCTTAGAACAATATAGGAGGGTTGATAGCTTGAATAAAACTGTTTGACATTGGATCTGTTAAAAAAAAAGTGACCTGGGTGCACATGTAGAATTAGTCTGATTTAGTCTGTTTTTGATTGATCCTTTAAAGTATTCGATCCCCGTAGAGATCTAGGGCCCTATTTTAATGATCTGAAACGCAAGTATCAAGCGCAAGGTACAAGTAACTTTGTGGGCGGGTTTTGGGCACTGTTGCTATTTTTACCGGGATCAATGAAATAAACCAATCAAAGCATCCTCCAACATACCCTTTAAGAGAAGTTGCGCATTCTTCAGCGCGTTCAAAGCCGAGGAGACTGACGTTCATGTCAAGGCTGTGAAAGACAGAGAAGTGACGTTGTATAGGGATTTTTTTTCCTGGTTCTTGACGGACAAACTAATTAGTCAGATGTCCTAGTATACATATGCGTCTTGCCACTATTGGGCAAACAGCTCTGTTCCGTCATTACTACAATTGTACTAATTAGCCTGAAAATTTTGGGTAAATGTGTAAGCTAGATTTAGGCCTACATTTTCATGGACGCCACAATGATTTCCATAATGTGTTCATATTTTTCCTTGTTATAATGTATGATTTGCAAAAATAAAAACTGCTGCATCCGTGTTGATGAGAGAATCAAAGTGTATGTGTGTTGTGTGCACCCGCTACATTATGGCCAAGCAGGCGCACTTAAATTAGCATTATGAACAACGCGCCACTGACTTTAGACTAGGTTTTTTTTTTTCTGATCAGTGGTGAAATTATTTTCTGGAACTGCAAAATAGCACTAGGGAATGTTTGCGCCGAAAAATGCCTCCTTTTTGCGCCGACCATTTCCTAGTTTACAGAAGTGCGTTTGTGGCGGTAAAAACCCGCTTTATGCGGATGCAAAAGAGGAATGATACATGCCTCAGTGTAAGAAGTCATTTGCACCGGGTGCAAGATAGGGCCCATAGAGTTTTTTGTTCGCTTATGACAGGTAGAATCCCATCTTTTATGTTTTAGTACATTTCTAATCATCTTCATATGTCCTGTTCCTCTCCTTTAAACAGTAAATCCTTTGCCGTTTCGATTGGCTTTATTTTAGTGTTTTTTAGTGTGATTCTTACTTGCGTGTCATAGAGCCCTAAAATATGATCAGTTCTTTAAAAGGTTTTTAACTGGCCTGGACCTCATTATAACTCCGCTTAAGAGCATTTTAACACTGCTTTGTGATGTTTTCATTGAAATACACTACCCTTCAAACATTTGGTCAATGGTCAATGCGATTTTTGTACTTCTTTTACTTCTTTTGTAAGTCTCTCATGTTCATCAAATCAGGATTTAAAAGAAATAATATTACAATTTTAAACTATTACAATTTAACTCTTCTCAAGTTCTCTCGTACTTCAAAATATCTTACGCTTGGGGAAAACCTCTTCTCTACTAGATATTGTGGAGATTTTACAGATATGACGCAGTACACGTTCCCTCTTCTAGAGAGAACCGAGATTACGTTAGTAACCGAGTACGTTTTCTATTTTAATATGTTAATATGTATTCTTGTGATGCAAAGTTGATTTTTTTTTTACTCCAGTCTTCAGTGTCACATGATACTTCAGAAATCATTCTAATATGCTGATTTGCTGCTAACGAAACATTTCTTATTATTATCAATGTTGAAAACAGTTGTGATGCTTAATAAGTTTGGGGAAACCGTGACATTTTATCTGAGTGTTTTGATTAATAGAAAGTTAAAAATGTAGAAAAAAATTGTGTAACATTATAAATTACTTTTTTTTTGTGCATTTCTATATCTGATTTTAGTCAAATCTGTAATATTCTGCAACATGCAGCCTGTTTAAACATGGTAAGGCATAATCGAACGAGCCAGAAGTGAACACACAAGGGGAGTTTGTGTGGAAATGTGTGAATGTTAAAGTTTTCTTTCTCTGTATGGACCAGGATATTGCATAACAGAAATAGATAGTGAATACTGTAAATGACTGCGTACAAAATAAAATTGCGCGGCTATGCCTCTATGATATGTATGAAATGAATGATATGTATGCTGATATTAGAATTCTATTTAATTCTAGGTCACTTATCTTTTCTACCTAACCATAACACTTGGTCCACATCACCTCTCTGATGGACTGAATCATATTCTCTATACATCATACTAAAAGTTCCTCCTCTTCTGATTACGGATTGGATGTCTGTCCTCAGATCAGTGGCTGTGATAGAACAAACAAACATGAAAGTCAGTGACGGTCACAGTGGAGATCTTCGCTATGGGGCTTAAGCTCCGATATTGTCAGTCTCCTATCCAAGGTGTGCAAGAGAGACTGCAAATCTGGCCCCTCCGTGGGAGGCAGATTGTTTTGGCAATTCCTGATGTGATACGAACATTTAAAACAAAGCCTCCTTTCACTGCGATTTGGCAGTAAATACACCAGCATATGGATACACGTCCTCATGAATGTATTCATAATTGCACGCAGAAAGAAGTGGCACAGCACTCGTTTTTATACTGTCGTTCTTGCTGTTGTCCTACTTACTGTAATTTTTCAAATTCGACACCTACACAAATTGGTCAGCCAAACTGAAGTCAGGCACATGAAGTGAATGAAGCGATGTGGGTGTGATGAAGAAGTCCAGGGAAATAGCCCTGATTTCATAGTCATAACTTCACAAGAGTAGGGAGAGAGATGGAGAATGAATGAGAGGAACATGGATTCAGAGGTGCCCTCGGTCCTCTGTGCTTGCTGTTTTAACCACAGCCCGGAAAGTATTGTACAGCGTTCACTGTGAGCTCGACGCCGCTGCTATGCACTCCCGTGCCAACTGTGCCTGTGCTCGTCTCTGTGCTGCCTTCAGGTGGCCCGAGCTGCTCGCAGAATAAGCTTACAGAGACAGTAATGTCTGAGCCTGTGAATCACGTCTGCTGCACGAAGCGTTATGGATCGCCAGAGTGACTGCTGGAGAAGTAACATGCAGCAAGGTCATGATCTGAGAGGATAAGGCCTGCTTGAGCAAAGCTGATATATCACAGGCTATTCGCTACACGGACAATTCACTCTTGCGTTTCATAAAAGGATAGTCATCATTCACTCACCCTCATGTCTTTTGAAAGCTGTACACTGCAAAAATGTGTTATTGATTTACTAACTAATGTAAAATGAATAAATGCTTAAAACTATCAAAAATGACTAAAGCTTAACTTAATTCAAGGCAAGTTTGGTTGTAAAATGTCTTTACCGAAATATGTATATATAATTTAAACTATTTATTTATTATACATAATTGTAATAATCTTATTAAAATATGAATAGTATTAATAATTAATAATTTATTTTAAATATAATAATATACATAATATGAATAACCATATAAATATGTATGTTTGTGTGTATATATATGCATATATATATAGTCGAGCGTTGCAACAACAAACAACTTATAACTGTTGCTGTTAATAGAAATAGCAATAAATAATAAGACATATTTACAAATTGTGATCCATAAACAGAGTATTCACCCAACAAAGTGGAAACTACTCCATTTCAGGAGAAGCTTTTGTGCATAGCTTGCATTGTACTGTAGGTAAGTACCCAAGCTGTTTTCTGTAAAATGTGCAGCACAGATAAACAGATAAACGTTGAGATTATAATTTCCAGGAACAGTGTTTAAAATAACTTTTAACCACTTTTAAGTTTGTCAGCCTCAGGAAGGTCAAACAAATGAGAAAAAAACAGTGTCTCTTTGACATAGCGGCAGCTCAACCAGGCCTCATCCACGTTTGTGTGTTCCGTGAGCGTGGATTATTTAAACGAGTAACATTAAGACTTCAAAAAGCCCAGAAAAATCGCATTGTAGTCCAAATGACTTCTGTTATATAAACTATTTCCCTTTGCAGACCTTTTTTTTATGCTCAAACCACAACATTATGCACTAACTAAAGTTAAAAAGTGAAAAAGCATACTAGCACCCCTTTAAAATTTGCTAGTCCCTGGTTCCTTTTTTTCATTGTATGGAAAAGGGAAGCATGAGCATTCATCAAAAGGTAATTTGGCTTTGGAACAATATGAGTGAATGATCATTTTTTGAGATAACTTTAAAAAGAGTGCACAAATCCCGAAGTCACATTTCTCATAATGACACCTGGACAACACCGATTTCTAAAGAAACAAGAAAAAAAAATCATTTTAAGTATATTCCTTGTTCTTGGCACAGGACACCATGCAGAGGAGTGGGCACAGCTCTCAGCTTAGCAACAAGGGGTAGCAACCAGCCAGTTAGCAGTGACTCGAAACAGCACTTGTTATCCGTACAGTTACATGTACAAATCTCCATAGCAGACGCAGTGTTGTATCACATCCCTGCATCAGATTCTCTCTCAGCCTGTTGTGATAGAATGCAGAGCATTCAGACTTCTTATCTCAATGGTGACTGAGGCTGTGTTCGCAGTGTAATGATAGTGATGATTACAGCACTGCTGCAGCAGTGGTTCACGTAACCTGGCAACAGTGTGATCAGACAGGGCAGGGTAGATTGAATTATTAACCCTTATTCTGCTGATGTGTTCCTCGTCAACCCCCGTTAGTCAGACTGACGCTGCATAACTCGCCGTGTATCACATACCGCAGACGTTAAAGGCACACTTGTTTGTACTCTCAGGCTAGCTGTGTTTATTTATAGAGCATGTAATATTTAATATCATCTTGTAGCGCTATCTGAAGGTCAGATTGGTGACCTCGCTGAGGCTCATTTGGAGCATACCATGACCAAACAAAACACACAGCCGAACATGCTTCAGTAACTTTGCAAAAAGGATGGAGAAAAAAAAATCCTCCTGACTGCTTAAGGATCCATGCCATCACGGTAATTCAAGGTTAGTTCAAAATCAGTTCCCAAAAATAAAAAAATCTGTCATTATTTACATTGCAATCTATCATTCCTAACCCATATGCTGTTATTTCTTTTTGTGAAACACAAAATAGATATTTTTGAGGGATTATATAGTTATTAACAAGCTCTAAACACGACCAAAAATGAAAAAAAAAAAAATTTCCTTAAAATCCTAAGGATAATTAATTGACATAAGGGTTAGAAATAACAAAATTTTAATAATTTTTGGCCAAACTAACCTGTTTGTTTATTTACGTTCAGTGCTGCAGTAACTGAAATTAATTTTCCTTTTTAAGACCTGTCTGGACTTGATTGGCACATTTTCCCAGCTGCAGTAAAGAACCTGCAACATGTTTCTGCATGTTCTAACAAAAAGCAAAAAGTCTTTCTGATGTCCATCTTTCTACATTGAAGTGTCTCTGACATCCCCCTTCTGGTGTTCGTGAGCACCTGTAAACCCTAGAGCTATGTTGGGTTCATGGTAATTAAGTCTTATTGATTGAATTGCAGCGTGGCTTATAAAACCCACAAAAAGAAAGGATCTAAGAGCTACTCTTCTGTCTTAGTTTATACATAGCCTATTCAGCATAAAACACTTTACATAGACACATCTAGAGCACTGGATTTGCATCAGGATATGAAATAGTGACCCAAACCTGTAAGCTTTGTTGAATGTAGATATGGGAAGAGTTGCACTACATCATAACATACCTGTGGCCCATTTGTGGGTTCCAAACCAGCAGTTGAAAACTTCTGATCTGGTTGGGTATTTTGGTACCATTCTGACTATACTGGCAATCGAAACGGAAATAATTGCGTACCATACTGTACTGTACCGTACTGCTCTGTGGAAACAAGCCATTATTCAGCCTCCAAATGGATTTCTCCCACGGTGTATCTTGCCTTTATCTGACAGAACTGCCTTCATGATGGGATGTAAATTAAAGGATGCAGTTATCAGTATTGTATAATAACAACATAATAACATTCAACAATAATAATACATACTATAATTAGTGCTGTCAAATCAATTAATCGCATCTAACATATAAGTTTGTTTATGTAATATGTGTGCATATATATTATCACATAATATGTGTGCATATATATTATCATATATATATATCTTGATTGATACTGTGAAGCAGCTTTGATACAATCTGTATTGTGAAAAGCGCTATATAAATATATTTGACTTGACTTATATATATATATATATATATATATATATGTGTGTGTGTGTGTGTGTATATAGCCTATATAAATGTATACCTATATATATATATGTGAGTGTGTGTACACATTTATTATATTATAACACAAACTTTTATGTTAGATGCGATGAATCAAGAATAAATTAATCAATTTGACAGCACTAATATATGCAAGTAGGAATTGAATGGAAAATTAAAAAATGTAATAAAACATAAAAAATATTTGTATTAAAATTTGTATTATTATTTAAAAGAAACATACATTAAAGGGGGCTAGTATTGTATACTTTATAATGTGTGTGATTATCCTGTCCTGTATACCTATGTTGAAGCAGGGGCTCTCCTTTATTTAGAGCGTTTAGAAATTAAATTGATATATGTTTTAAAATGTGAAGTGTCAATGTACTGATACCAACATGGTCACACCCAGAAGCATGAATGATGCGTGGCGCTGAATGGTGTGATTGTTGAGGCTTGCAAAACGATGCGATTGACGATATCCGGCACCTATGCTGTGTGAAGCAGCATACCGAATGTGCCTGGGTGGGGATGTTAATCGCACTTTGTGGCTAGAACGGACCACTGGCATGGTGTCGTCGCCAGTGTATGTCCTGAGAGAGATGAACGAGGGAGGGCGGACTCTGCCCGCTCCTTCCAGTCAATGCAGAGGCTGTTGCCATAGTAACACATTGATTATTTAACAATTTGGATGAAGCGCTTGCCCCGGTGCTTGCCTTGCTTGATTCAGTGAGAGCCTTTGTCGGATTGCGGTCCCAAGGGTCTCTGCCCAAGTCCAATTAGGAAAGCCTGACAGGGGCAATTGCACAGAGAGCTAATGCAAATTCACTCCTCTAATGAGCAAACTGAAGCTACAGCAACAGTTACAATAAACGAGCTGCCTATCCAGAGTATTGACGCGAGATACAGAGACATGTTTATTCATTGATTTTCCTAGTTCTGGCAGATGAGCCATCAGTGGACTCACATGCAGATATTACAATTTGACAGCCGTTCTGTATATGTTACAGAGGATTGTTAAGAAAAAGACAAGAAGCCCAAAGACAGAGTTTGAAAAAGTAGATGAAAGTCAAATTGTGTTCGCAGCATACATGAAACGGATGTTCAGACGCGATGTGCTTGCTCAATTACGCTCGCTCGCGTGTGTGTGTGTTTGTGTGTTGCAGCTGGAGATAACGGAGCAGTGACAGCTGGCTGATAAAAAAAACAGCCTTCAATGATTAGACATTGAATTAAAAGGAAATTAAGGGATTTATTGTAACTTAATCCAGATTTGTCTAATCCCTCTCGTACCCTTTAGACTTTCCCTTCTGCCACATCTGGACACCCTCCAGCCTTGTGCTGTTTGTAACTCTTTCTATTTTCCGTTTCTCTATTCTCACCTCTCTCGAGCCAGTCTTATGTGACTGCACAAGCGTTCAGAGGTCTTGTGAGCATCTGGAATCTTGTCAGGATTCTTGTCCAGGGGAATCATCCCTATGAAAATTCTGCCATGACTTACTCACCTTCATGTCTTTCTAAACTGTCTTGCTTCTGTGAAACACACAAAAAAAATATTTAGAGAATGATGTTTTGCATACCATTGACATTTTATGGACAAAAATAAATAAATAAAAAAAATAAGCGTTTTATGTTCAACAGAAGAAAGAAATTAGGGCAATTATTTTGAGGGACACAATTTTCATTTTGAGACTGTCTTTGGTTTACTGCAGTTTTAAATACTCAGCGATTGTGTTGACTTATGTATTTGCTCATGGTTTGTCTTTAAACATTAAAAACACCACATAGACATATCAATAACATTAAAAGCTGGATTTTCACCACAGGTGGACTTTAAAATACGCTTTTAAGTGACTAAGTGGCTTCAAATGATGTTTGCAATGTAATATTTCTGTAATCAGACATTTTAAAGTGAAACAATATATTGAATGAGATACATTTAGGGCGGGCCTTGATTTTATATTTGATTGGATTATGAAAAGTAGGAATTATGTACTAGAATTGAGCCAGATGGTTGGAGGGACAGGGTTAAAAAAGTGAAAAATCTGTCATCAAAGATAATGATGACAGTTTGGCATAGCACTGATAAATCATTCACAAAAAGAACACAAAGCATTAATTTTGATTTTATTAACTTTACGCCGTTAATAGTTTGACAGAAATAAACAAAAATTAGGTTAGCCATCCATGTTTAACTTTCATAATGATATCCTTAAAGGCATATTTGATGAAATTTCATTTCAATCATTTACTAAGCCTTATGTTGTTCCAAAGCTGTATGACTTTCTTCTGTGTAATATAAAAAATAAATTTTGAAGAATGTCAAAAACATAGACAAAAATGTTTTCTTTTGTGTTCTGAAAGTCACGGGTTTGGAACAACATGAGGGTGCACTCTTAGAAAAATACGTCACAGTTACGTCACGGCGCTAGCTGGAGGCAAAACAAAGTGAAAACTGGAGGCGGCCAATACAAACAAGCACAGATTTGGCTACATAATAAGGAGCTTAAATTATTGTTATTATTATTAAATGTCATCTTGTTGTGTTGTTTGGTGCAAGAATCAATGAAAAATGTATATGCTGTGAATTTTTATTTCTGTGTCTGGAAATGTTATTTCGTCTTTAAAATCACTCTTTACATTGTCGTCTTCTTAGCGCTGGCTAGGCAGAACTGCGGATCGTGCCACACAAGTCTTGTACATGACCATTCAGCACATAGTTATAGGCATATTACGATGTATATATGTTTTTCTTTACGATCGGTTTCTCTATAAGGTAGGTGTAGAAGAAGTCAAGCCACTCAACCGAGGTAACGTAACATTAATTATGTGAAGTCATCCATGTATTGAGTGAGCGTGTAGGCTACGGGTCGGCCAATCTGGTTCTGTCCGTTAAAATTAACTTTTGAAAATAACAATCGCGATCCTGGACACTAAGTGACCTTGCACATTAAGATAAAATCTGATTTTCTCCAGTCATTGGAAAAAACAAGAACAAAACTTGCTAACTAGTGTTTGTAAAGCGGCCAGAGGGATTCTACCTCGTTCTACCTCCACCTAAGCTTCGCCCACATAAAAACGTCACAATATTTACCAACTGAAAAGGGGTCTACATAGAGCCCTATAGCATTCTTGTCTCAATTTTAAGGAACGCTTTATTCCAAAAAAGGTTCTATATACGGAGAAATGTCTCAAAGGATTGAATAATACTTTCATGTGATAAATATGTTTACAAGATGTTTAATTCATGAAATGTAATTGAATTAAAACACAAAATGAATCGATTAAAACAAAATCTATAAAATGATCCCATGATGAAAAGCACCTTAAAGGTTTTGTATAGAAACTTTTCTTCTAAGAGTGTGAGTAAATGATGACAGAAGTTTCTATTTAAACTTTGGGGTGAATATAAGCTGTTTGATTAGCTTTGGCTAGCCTTCGCCAGCTGTGGCACCACTTGCTCACCTGCCCCTGTCACAGCGATTTGGCTGGTTCAGATGAATCTTCAGACGCGGTCTGCTCAGAGCATTCAGAGACTGTCACTTCTGCTGCTCCATCATGCTTCTCATAGTTGTGCTTTTTTTTTTGAAACTGAAAAACCTTGGTATATACAGCGGGCTGGATGTTGTTTTGAATATCTCACTGCATAACAATGGGCAGCTGTAGTTGTGTAGGGTGGAAAAAAAAGATTAGAGGCTAGAAAACAAAAATCTGTATGACTTCATCCCAGAAAGCCCAGGGGTGGTGACGCCCCTATGTGACTCCACCACCATCTCACCTCTCCATCATCCCTCCGCTTTTTAATCTGGGATAGAGAGTATGAGCAGTTATGGTGTAAGCCTCTCTTCAGGACATGGACACTTCAGGTCACATATCGCTGTCATATAGCTCAGTGATACCGCTGCACATTCATCCACCGGCTCCTCCAAAGACAGCGGCAGCGTCCCGGATTACTGCATCTGAGATTATCATCCTCCTTTATCTCGTTTGCTTATGTTACATGATAGTAACATAGCGATTACTGCCCATATCCCCGAAACCCGATGGCTGTAAGGGCCCGACAGCTTAGGAGGTCTGTTGTGTTATTATTACAACAACACATTTCATCCTTAATGGCATCTGGAGACTTAATTGTATTGTGCTGTACATTCACCTATTTCCTTGAATCACTCTGTGCTAGAACGTCTCAGTTGATGAGAGAAGAAGGCGGCACTGATTTTAAAATGTACTTCGGCCTTTAACTTTAGCAAATCTGTCCTCAAACGTGCCAATGTGCAGCTGCATATGAGTATAATTGCCTGTTCAAGATGTTCTTTCATGGTATTCAGACCATAGACTTTAAACAAATATGGACAAAGCGTCTGTGACGTCATCCATAGACTTTCTGAAGAACAGATTTGAGGCTGTTTATGGGGGGTATGGGCGGCGACATATTAGAAAATCTTGAGAAATACAAATACAAATGTTCAGAAAGGATACAGATGTGGTATGATGTGTTGTGTCAGATCATGGCCGAGACGTCAAATTCCACTCGGCGCAGACCGTTATCAGCTGTCAATCAAAGTTAACCGCCCTTTTTTGTCATACATTTTATATCTAAATACGATCTAAACTAACGAGTTATAAAAATATTCACCCCCCTCACAGTTGTCAGGCACTTGGAACCTATCCGAAAATACAATAAAAGTCCATGGGACCATCCTGTAAAAGCATGAAGTCATGCTGTGAAAATGGACATTTTAACACGGGATCTATGGATTTTTGCTCCCTTTTGGGACCTCCCTCTAGCGGATTTTAGATGTATTGCATTTTTTCGCACTTCCGGGGGTAGGCTTCATTTTTCAGATTAGAATGTTCCCGCTTGATATAGATACATTATGCAGACATTGTGCACTTACGTTATGCTCTTTAGCAACTATTGCACTTGTCAGAGGCCTTTTCACAAACAAATCAAAATGATGCTTGACTGAAAATACAATGCTGAAGATAAAATGAGTTAGTTCCTTTTATTATTGTAATTTTGCTCCCGGTTTATGTTTGTGTGTCTATTTTTGTCAAAGGGCTCTAACGTCTTTTCAAGCCTGCTTTTGAAACTTGATTCAACTAGCAATAGCAAGTAGTGAGAAACCTGGGCTTTTATACAGTGTGGTGTGAGGTAGACTTTGAATGAGTTGATGATGACGACAGAAAATATGTTTAAAGTGTGAACTTTCTGTTTTATTAGCCCACATACATTGTTTTGCATTCATTTGAGAATGGACAACAACTGGCATCTCTCATAGCTTACTCCACCATTAAAACCATTACCATTACCAAAAATAAGGAAATAAATGAATACTTTTAATGAAAAAGGATGCATTCAAAATGGTCAAAGGGACAGCAAAGACATTTACGTTTCCTGAAATAAAATGAATTCGGTTTCCTCAAAACTGTTTTCAGCATTGTTAATGTTTCTTGAGCAGCAAATTAGCATATTAGAATGATTTCTGAAGGGTCATACACTGAAGACTGGAGTAATGATGCTGAAAATTTAGCTTTGTCATCACAAGAGTAAATTCAATTTTAAAATGTAATAAAATAGATATTTATACAACTTGAATGGTTATTTTAAATTGTAATATTTCACGACAGTATTGTTGATCAAATAAATGCTGTCTTGGTGAAAAAGAGGCTTTCATAAACATTTAAAAATCATACCAAAACCCCAAACCTTTGAACGGTAGTGTATGTTACCTCACAAGACTAAATCGATCAGTTGAAAAATACTTCACTCATAAATGAATCCGTTGTTTTTGTCTACGTGGTGAAGTACCAAGTCATTGGGTTTAAAAGATAATGTTCTTCAAATGGATAAAACATTAACTGTTCTATTTAAGGTTGACACTACCCTTCTAAAAGCCATTCACTCTGAAAGAGTATTTCATGTGCAGAAAGTACAAAGTGTATTGTACGTAATTTGGGATGGAACTAGGATCAGTTAGCATGTTTTGCACTCAATATTTAAATCATAATGAGATTACTCGCATCCAGATTTCCAATAGTTTTTACACAAAATGGCGTCTGATGATTTTGCACACAAATAAGTGAATCAAGAGCAGAAGTCTTGTAATATTGCATATGCTCACCAATATCGATTCTTCTAGAGAGCGAACTTAAAGAGCAGGTCTTTACACAGTTTGCAGAATGTCTAGATAGAGCTGATGCTGCGCTAACCTCTCACACTGAAGAGCGAGCTGTACCTGAGTGCTGTACCTGTGAGGACCTGTCACGAGGATGGAAGTGTCAGGTGAAAATATAGATGGTGACGTAGGAAACGCTTTTAGAATGCGTGTTCTTGTAACTCAAATGGTCTTTTCAGGTCTTTACTGCCTAAGAGAGGCACAGAAATGATTCAGGGTCTGCAACTAAAACGCAATCAGCCACAGCTGCTGTGACAGCCAGAGGGAATGTGAGGAGGGTGAATATCTGTGCAATATAGCTGAATGTTATATAAAGCTTTCTGCAGTAGTTCTACCCATGCAATGCAAATTTAGCAGTCAAAAATGATATTAAAAATGTGTCTCACTACTGTACATATATGTGGATTATCATACCAAGGCTACTAAGGGAGGTAAATTGCAGAAGTGTGTACTTTTTTCTTGCAGTCTTCCAGTAAAAAATATCAAAACATCCATATAGTAAGCTGAAATTTTCCAGGATCAAAATTATGCATAATAAAACAATGAGGTCTTATTTTAGTATTATTTATATACTATTATAGTATTTGTTCATTTTTAACAAATAATTTTTATATTTTTAATTTGTGTGCTTTTGTCAATTTCATTATTTTTTTATATTTTATACTTCAGTTTTAGTAATTGTTGCACTTCAACTTAACCTTATTCATTTAGATGAGAAGTTTTTCATCTTATATATATATATAATAGCTGTGCTTTATTCATGATAAAATGGCTTCACCCAACGGTTCTATTTCTCACTGCGCAACACTGCGGTTCCTATGTTGTTTTTATTTTTGCTTTCATGGATTTTACACATTGGAAAGTTGTTGCTGTTGAATACATTTTTATTTTTATTTTAATATATTTATTGTGTGTTAACCGTTTTATAAAAGCTCTAATAAGATACTCGAGGCAAGTGCTGTGTCATGAATAAGTAACGGCTGAAGGGCGTTGTTGTTGTGTTGAGTGTTCCAAATTGGGCGGAGACAGCCTCTCGTACCTTATTGCTTACTTCTTTAACATGTATATTTATAGAGCAAGATATTAAACACTAACAGGTCTTTACTTTCAGTATAAAACAAATAAAATAACACTTACTTTCAACATTTATTCTCTTTATCAAGTCTTATGCAAAGCATGCTGGAAACTAGAAATCCACTGCCTAATTTCAATATAAATATTTTACACATATTATTAAGTTGATGTAATGATCAACATTATTATGCCAGCAGAACTCAACACAATAATGTTTGACACTCAAAAGGTTTAATTAAAACAATAAGTTTGAATTTTAACTTCCATCTATGCATTTATTTAAGTTGTGGTAACAGGTCCTCTGTACACAAGTCATGTGGTGTTTTTATTGAACCTTTGACCTTTTTAGAGCTTGACAGCCCCTAGTCTATGTCTTTCTTTGCCTCTTTTCTCCTTTTGTGTTACTTTAAAGAAAAAAAAAAAATAATTTGGGGTTTGGGAGATAGAAATCTTTTGTAACAGCTTAAATCTATTTCCTGTCACTTTTGATCAATTGAATGCATCGTTATACTGAATAAAAGCATTCATTTCTTTCCCAAAAAAAGAAAAAAAATCTGACTGACCCCAAACTTTGGAGCGGTAGTAATCATACCCATGCTGATATTAATGTGATATTGCTTAAACATGAAAAATGAAACTAGCTGGAGGGGAAAACACACGTAGTAGGCTACTGTACTGTCTCTCCTCGGCTCAACTCTTTCAGCGGCAGACCACAATCTTCACACCTCCAGTCCTGTCCTCACTCTTCCCCCTGAAGCGTCACATCATGGCGATGATGTAGGCTACCATGCTCTGTTGAAACCCACAGTTCCCATGGCATGCATTTACTGTCTCCTTATGACTGCGTGTATGTGTACGTGTGTGTGTGTGTGCATACGTGTGAGCCGCCATTCTCACACACTGAGGTAATGTGCATCTCTTCATCTCACAGGCAAACCCTCCCCCCATCATTGTGAACGCAGACTCACTGGATGCAGGCCCTTATGTAAGTATCTGCTTCATGCTCTCAGCACCTCCAGTAGCGCCTGCCTGCCTGACTGCCTGCCACGTGGAATTATCCCCCTCATCCCGGCTAAACCTTTCCTGTTGTACATGAGATAATAACAATAAAAATATGCAGAGATTAAAACACAGCAGATGTGCCTTTAATGCCGAGTGAAATTATTATTTAGCCGTTATAATGAGTAGTCTTTGACTACTGTGCATTTATCAGCCCTATGCCTTGTACGTGATTTTTATTGCGATTCTTCTGCTTTTTACATAATTAATGATAGTTGTGACCTTCTTGTGTTGTTCACATTATTTCATGCCTAATGATTCTGTTTATGAGTCTATGTTAAACCATTTTTTCTTTCGACTATTACAGGTGAACGGGAGTGATGGCATGTACAAATATGAAGAAATCATTCTGGAGAGGGTAAATATCATTCAGCTGTTTTAAATGTCTGTTAGGGTGTCTTGTAAAACTTGCCAATATTCTTCTCCAGCAATGCTACCTAAGAGGACCTAGACACTAGATGGCAGTAAATGTTGAGCTACGTAAATGCCTGCAATTGAACTTCTGGCAATTCAATTCACAGCTGTGGTACATTATCAAAACTGATCATCACCTCAGTATTGAACAGTTGTCAATACTTTAGAAACATGAATAATGATCAATCCTGATGAAAATCTATAGACATGTTAAATTCTCTGTAGATTGCCATTAAATCAGTAGGTTTAAATGAGAATTGAATTAAATGTATTGATATAAAGGAAAACTTTATTACATATATAAAGGATATTTTGATATAAAGGAAAATTATTACAGCAACTTTAAACGAATGTCCTGTGTAGATCAAACACTTATTAGGTGTAGTACAAACGTTACATTATTATTCTCATTATTCTTAAATCAGTTGAGAATAATTCTTGATAATCTGAAAACATGACTACTAATAGAGTTTTGAAAATGTACTACTTGTGATTAATACCATGCAATTTATCTAAGTGCAGGTGCTGTTCTTATCTACAAAGAATTATCACATGAACTACCATGGTTTTAACATTGCAAAGTCTTTTCATACTTGAAGTTTGTTCAATGCAAATGAATCTAAATCTATCTGCAAAGGCCATTCATTAAAGAGCAGTGGATGTTGGATTTGGGTGCATCTCTGAGCTTTCAGCATAATTGCAGGGCTGTTCTGTAAGTGCCATTTCTGTATGCTGAGGCCTAAATAAACTATGTTAAGATCTCACATGTTAAAAGGTCTGTGGGTGTGAACGCTTCTTTAGTTGGAGCTCTCGCAGTGGCTCTGGAGCATGGAAGGCTCACTGGGATGTCTTAGCTCCACTCGCTACTAATTTGCTCCGACCGTCGCTCATTAATTATAGAAAATAATAAAGTGAAATCTTTTCTCAGCTGTCTGCTTTAGGGCCTGTCTTGAGATGTGACTTTCAGACAGACCAGTCTGTCTCAGCTTTTTGGCACTGGAATGAAAACAGCAGTGTGAGTCTGTGAGAGGTGATAAAGTATGGAGGAAAAAAATGGGCGGAAGCGGATAAGATTTTTGGATTCTTGAAATGCGCACCACAAATTCCTATGTTTAGCAGCATTAAACTGTCCATGCCTTGCTGGTGTTTACAAAGTATTGAGAGCCAGGTGTCTTCCAAAAAGCTGATGCAAACGGTACCCACAAATCTTTGTGAAACGTCTGCATTTCCTCATCTATAATATTCTACTCATGTATGTCATTAATAGGGCAACTCTGGTCTTGGGTTCAGCATTGCTGGAGGTGTGGATAATCCACACATTCCTGATGATCCAGGAATCTTCATCACAAAGATCATCCCAGGAGGTGCCGCTGCCATGGATGGGAGACTAGGGTGAGTGATCTCTCAGGGTCTAATATTCATTTGCAACTCTTGCTCTGTTCCCAAACCTAGTGAGCGTCCTGCATAGGCAGTATATTATGGCATCATAGGCAGGCATCGGATGTTCTAAAAGTTAGACATCTTAATTATGTTGTCTAGTTTGGCCAAATTCTAAAGCAGCATTGCATGTATCCTTTAAAAGAAGAGGCAATACTTTAGAATGAGCTTGGTTAAAAAAATAAATTCAAGATGGCGGACATGACGAGAAAAACTTCAATTCTGAAAGGTGTCTAATAAAAGATAATAAAAAATTGATTATTTTGCTTTCGATTATTAAGCAACCAACTAACAGTGTCAGCTTAGAAACATTCACACGGTGAAGAGCAAAATAAGGGCGAAACATTTCATGTGAATTAGCTGTGTATGATTTTGAAAGTGACTTTTGATGGATATCACTGTGTATTGATAGTGAACAATGCACTTTTTTGTGACCGTACCTTATGTTGAGTTTTTCAGATTAGGTGGTTATCATTAGGATGATCTCTAAGAAGGAATTTGGCTTACTTGGTTTTAGAACAAAGTCTCTCTCTCTCTCTCTCTCTTTCTCTCTCTCTCTCTCTCTCTCTCTCTCTCTCTCTCTCTCTCTCTCTCTCTCTCTCTCTCTCTCTCTATATATATATATATATATATATATCAGTGTTTGAAAAGTTCACTTTCTACATGAACTAGTTCAAAGTTCAGTTCACAAATTTTACTAGTTCAGCTCATAGTTCATACTTCAAAAATGAACTAGTTAATTCATAGTTCTTTTTTCCGTATGTTGCAAGCTTTTTTATTTATTATTATTGCCACAGCCCATATACAACCACAGACAACAATTATTTTATTGTTTGCACAAAAATATAGGATTTTTCCCATCCTCACCGTCCGACCTCGTCATAAAATCCGTTTAAATGATCATACGACTCCTCCTCGCTCACTGTTTTGTTGACGGCGGCCGCGGTGTGACACTGTTGTCTTGTGTTGCCAGATTGGGTGTTTTTTCGCTAAATATTAAGGGCTGTTTACGTGTGTTTTAGCCTAGAAGGCTCTATAGAAATCTGGCACCGTATTGTATGAAGTTAAACTGAGAGAACGTGCGTTCACACACACCAGAATGAACGTGTTCACAGAAACATTCATCAGCCAGTAATACAGTACGTTCAGTTCATTTTCGCCCAAAATATGAACACGTTCAATGAACGTGTTCAGGCACAACACTGATATATTAATATATATATTAAACGTTATAAATTCATTTCTTGATTGATCATGTTATTGCTGTGTTGACTTTGAATCTCTTCTTGTGTCTAAGGGTAAATGATTGTGTTCTGCGCGTGAATGACGTGGACGTGTCAGAGGTTGTGCACAGCAAGGCAGTGGAGGCTTTGAAGGAGGCCGGCCCAGTGGTCAGGTTGCTGGTACGCAGAAGACAGGCTCCTCCGGAGACCATTTTGGAGGTCAACCTACTCAAAGGGCCTAAAGGTTAGCGGTGCTAAATGTGCACTTAAAGATACACACAATAGAAATGGCTGTTTTGCATGATATCGCTTTTATAGCAGTCTGAATTATTTTGAACTTGTGTTGAATTCATAAAGTCAACATTATTGTCAAATTTGCCCTTATTTACGAAATGCATCAGTGCAATTTTTTTTTCTCATTCAGTCCCCTGTTTCTCTTGAAAATATGCCACATTAAGTGCCAGGTTTTGAGTGTCATTTCATGTTGAGTTTTGAGTGTCATTTCAACTTCAGAAGATTAAAATGTAACTCATTCCATTCCATTCATTCAAGGTCTTGGCTTCAGTATTGCTGGAGGTATAGGCAACCAGCACATCCCGGGTGACAACAGTATCTACATCACAAAGATAATCGAGGGTGGGGCGGCACAGAAAGATGGACGTCTGCAGACAGGCGATCGCCTACTAGCTGTAAGATTTCACCTGCACACATGCACCTGTGTATTTCAATATATGTAGAGCCAAGCTGGTTTATGCATTAGAAGTTCATTGCATATCTTTGCAGGACCTTTTTTTTCAGTGAATTTATATATGCTTTAAAGACCACAGTTGTAGGCTATTGTACAATACAATAAAATACAATACAATACAATACAATATTATATTGTATAGACTATTATGTCATATTTTAGACAATATATCTCATGTGTGAAAGTTTATGGGCCACCGTGTGATTGATGTGAAGCTGAGCACAAACTCAAACAAGGACACGTCTGTGATAAAGAGAAACACTTGCATGGCACACAATTGCCAAGTACTGAGCAAGCTTTGACATGGTCATAAATGCCATAATTAATAGGCTATGCATCGATCATGGCAGCCATAACTGCAGACATGTAAATATGCCTTTTCTTCCCTTTCTTTTTTTTTTGATTCAGTCTGGGAGCTTAGAGTTTGTCAAATTTTAATTATCCCTGTCAAGTCTTTCAAGTTATAATGTGACAAAGTGACAAAGTAATAACAAAGTTATAATTTATTACAAACTAGATTTGATACTGCATCTGATAATAGTGTGTATCCATACATTTTTGGGGTGGATGGTGCACTACAATAATGTAGACGAAAAAATCAGTTGTGAAAGTGACACTCCATCACGCACAGGATCAGGCAAAATTCAAAATTGATGTATTATATCCCTTTATTCAATGAGTTTACATTTAAATTGAAAGATCTGTTACGAATTGATTCCACTGGAGGCAAGATGTAGCAAACCCAAATGCAACTTTAATAATAAACATAAGATCAAACATGAAAACAAAGGCTAGAAACTGGAAACTAGAACAACGACAGGAAACATACACCGGTAACATACCATACTACACGGGGCAGACAAGAGGGCTTAAATACACTGACTAATTACAAGACAAGGAACACCTGTGAACAATGATCAGACAATTGGCTAAATGCACAGCTGCACTACTTCCTGAACTTCAGCCAGCTCCTTGTTTCCTGTCTGCCATTATTGGCCAAATTGATTAATTCAGGTGTGTCTGATTATTGTTGCCATGACTACTGAGGTCAGGTACACCTGAATTAATCAATTTGACCAATAATGGCTGACAGGAAACAAGGAGCTGGCTGAAGTTCAGGAAGTAGTGCAGCTGTGCATAAAGCCCATTTTGACAAGACACACGGCAGGACCAAATGACAAACAGGGAATCATATGACAGACAAGAACAAGGAACAAGACTCAAAACCCACACCGTGACAGATCTATGTTGTGTGTTTCATGTTACTGAAAAGTTAAATGTATTATTAAAAACTACATTAGCAGAAGTTGTATCACTTTTTGCATTTCATTTAAATTAAATTCTCCTTTCATTCAAATTAGAATTTGGATTACAGTCACAGTTTTGCGGCATTTTCAGATTGTTATTTAAATCGTTTCACTCTCTAAATAATTCAAATTTAAAATTGTATTTATTATTTTTAAGTTTTTGTTTTATTTATGTATGCTGCTTGGATTTATTGTGAGTTATTCAACAGTAATAATACATGTTAGTAATTTGCAGACATGTAATAAAGGAAAGAAAAAACTCATCGATGGTCATACATTTTTTTTTTAATCCAAGGCGTCTATTGACCAGTGAGTATTTCAGAGAGGCAGTTGTGAGTCCAATTCGCTATATACTCCTATTTCAAAGAGACTTGACTCCTTCCACTCCCTTAGAACAAATTTAACACATTTCTATCTGTGAAGCACAAGTTTTCTGTAGTGTGTAGGTGCCCTAAAGCTTATAAAGGAAAGAGCACTGCGCCTTTCCAGCTACCCCACCCTCTCGTCCTTCCTTTTGTGACCGGACGGCTGAGAGCTAGAGAATTGAGAGCATCGTCGTCGATTGTTGGGCCATCCAGCCTCCGCTCCAGTCACTTCCTTCCCACATCTTCAAATGTGCTGTCGTGAACATTCTGAGTCACGCTTCAGAGACCAGCCGATGTAACATGCGTGTGTGTGTGTGTCTGCCTTCGCAGGTGAATAACATTATACTTCAGGATGTACGTCATGAGGAGGCTGTGGCCGCCCTGAAGAATACTTCAGACATGGTCTATCTGAAAGTGGCCAAGCCGGGACCAGTGCATCTCAACGACATGTACGCCCCACCAGACTACTCAAGCAGTACGTACCTTCTTTTGCTAATCTCCATCAACCTTGTGCCCTTACTACCTCACGAACGTTCCCAAACTGTTTATTTTATAGCCCAAGCACATGACTTTTCACACTACATTGATATACGTGAGAAATACTTTGCTGTTAGGGCAATTCAAACATAACCTACCTCCCTATCTGCTTTTATCTGTAACCCTGTAATGAAACTGAGTGGTGCAGAGCCTGTGAGTGCTGTGGAGTTTTGTAACAGCACTGTGGTGTAGCAGTGGGCGCTGTTTTCAGACACCCACACACACTGCACTGCTGCTCCCATCTGAACACTGATTCCTCCCTCCCACTGAGAGACGAGGCTTTCACACAATCCACCTGCACAATTGCACACACAGCGGCCAAAATTACTACTAATGGCGGCTGAATATCTCTTTTTTGGCCATGAAACTGTATTTAGCATTTTTATTAAAAATATCGTTTTTCAATTGAATAGCGATTACAATGAGATTATTTAGCTGTTTTTTACTTCCATATTCATGTCCTATACGAGATGAGCCAGTCTCGCAATAAAAGTCTATCAACGAAAGTCAAAAGGCAAAGTGGGATTATGGACAATATCAGTATGAATCCTTATCCTTATAATTTGCAATTAAAACCAGCAATAATGATTTTCTTTTTGATTAGAAAATAAAAGACACACTACCGTTGTGTAAAAGGTTGAGGTTGTTAGTGTATTTTTAATAGAAATAAATAATATGTTTATTCGGTAAAGACATAAAATTTTAAAAGTGAATATATAAAATATTTTCTTATTTCAAATAAATGCTTTTCTTTTGAGCTCTCCATACACTCAGGAAGAATCCTGATAAAAAGTGCATCACACTCTCCAGAAAAATATTAAGCAGTACAACTGTTTTGAACATTGATAATAATACGATTTTTTTTCTTGCGCACCAAATCATCATATTAGAATGATTTCTTTAAGACTGGAGTAATGATGCTGAAAATTCAGCTTCAGCAGTTCAATTGTATTAATATTTCACAATATTATTGTTTTACTGTATATTTCATCAAATAAATACAGATTTGGTCATCATAAGAGATTTCTTTTAAAAAAAATTGAAAAATGTTAATCCAACCCCAACATTTTGAATGGTTTTGTATATGCACTTATATATGCATTTTAAGCAGCTGTGATAAATACCAGTTGATAAAATTTCACCCAGGTCTCATAGGTCTCTTATCTATAATTAGACAATAAGGATTTATGTTTATAATGTTCAAAAACCTCGTCAAATTATCCTTTTTACAAATTGATTTAAACTAGGTTCTGCACACACATCTTAGATGAACCGGTCCTCTGTAGTTACCTGGTGAAATCATCTGCCTTTTTTTCCTTTATTGGCCTCGGCCTCCCTCCAGCCTTTCCCACCATGGTGGACAACCACGTCGGACACAACTCCAGCATGGCTTACATGGGAGCCATGGAGCCTAAACCAGTGTACCAGCCACCCCAGGTCACCCCCTCGAGGTACTCGCCAGTCCCACGGCACATGCTGGGGGAGGAGGACTTCACCAGGTCAGAGTCAAGAATTTAATTACCTATTCACTTAGGGTCACTCACTTTCTTCACTCCAGGGTTCCCACGGCCATGAAAAATCTGGAAATATCAGGGAATTTTAAGATTTCCAGCCCTAGAAAAGTCACCCAAATAGAAATTTCTACAGCTCTAAAATATTGGATCATCTTGAAATTGTGAATGCAATTTTAATAACTGGTAAATAATCAACATTTCCTGCAAAGTAACTGAAAAAATCATGAAAATGTATTGGTCAAAAAGTGTGGGAACCCTGTCACTCACTCAGATGTCACTTTTCAAGAGCACTCATACACAAATGACAAAAAGCAACACTTTGCATGTCCATAAAAATATATTTTTGATTAGAGGCGTACTTTGTTTTACCACAATCTGTGCTACAGTTCTTCAGCTTTAGTTGTTTAATGTCTTTTTGGCAATACTGTTCACATTTTATGATGTAACTGGAAAAATATAGAACACACACACACACACACACAAAAAAGATTTTTAAGTAGGTGTCGAGTGTGGGCTGAAGAACGTCTACGAGGTGTCTTATGCCTCTCTGTGGTGGTGTGTTTGTGAACATTGCTTTAACGCAACATGACTGGTTGAATAAAGTCTCCAACACAATTCCCAACACGGCAAACAGACACTCTGTAAGAAATGCTTCTGGCATGGGGTCAAATGTTTTGAAGTTACGGCCACTTTTGCCTGGACATGAGACGTGTTTTACCTCTCTGAGCATGGACTCCCTGGAGCCTGTGAGTCAGCCCGGGCCCCAGAGCTGACTCGTCCCTCTCTAGCCATCCAGCTGAAGGCATCCTCACTTCTGCATGTGTGTGTTTGTCTCCGTCTGTGTGCATGTGTATGTGTCTCATACAGTATGTCTCTGTGTCTGCTGTCTCTGTGTGTCTGAAAGCGCCCCATTTACTGTGTGATTTCTGTACCTCCAATAGGGGCGAGCCCATTTACAGTGCCATCCACAAACCTCATGGGGACACCAGCCCTCCCTCCCCCCATCTGTGCAGCAGGGGGTCTGGGGATGTGGGTTGCAGCCCCGCCCCACCTGCTCTGTGTCAAAGCCTGGTCCCGTACACCGGCAGGTACTAACCACTGCTTCTCGCTCTGCCTGGCTTAGCATAGCATAGCCTAGTAGTTAACCTAATAATCCCCCCACCCCACGGCCACCACCCTTCCCCCTAACTCAGCTCAACCTGCTGTGTGGCACAAGTAAGGTCTTGAGGCGATATAGCTCCCTGCCTCGAGCCGTTTACTCCTCTGTAGTGTTGAAGAGATGCCATGCTTTTTTAGCTTGCGGTATTAAACTCCTTAAGGCCTGTTCACACCAACAGGAAGGTTTGGCACAAAAGAAATTGGTCCAAATGTGATTTGTCTGTTCAGACCCGGGCTGAATGGAAATTCACTCTCTGACTGTCGGTGGCGCTTTTAGAAAGCAGGAATTTTCTGGTTACTCCGGGACACAAAGCATTAAGAAACTTTATGTTTCTGATACCCTCGTCATGAAGAAGAAAGTAAATTAAACGGTATTTACTTGTTTTTTTGTATTCGCTGTGGTGTTTGTCAAACAATAAGTGCACAGAGATTCTTCCTCGGCTATTTACTGTTAATTAGCATTATACTCTGTTTGTGAGCGCCACAATGCTAGGACAAAGATCATTTTCCTCTTCTGACATGTCATACTCACTTTTTTCACGAATATATGACTTGATCTGACGAAAGACAGATGCAGGTATTTGCACGCGCTCAGTCGGTCTCTCTCTCTCTCTCTCACTCACTGTCTGGTATACAGACTCTTAATTAAGTAATAATCTTAATAATACATTCTTCACTTTTGTTATCATTATTAACTTATTTATCATTCAGGACACATGCATGAAGTGTAAAACAAGAAGGGCATAGCCTTATGAAAAAAGAAAATAACATGAACATTGCGGTTGGCTTGTGTGTATCGCGGTATTACAATATTGCGATTATCGCGACAGCCCTACCAAGTTGTTGTTTTATGTAACAGCAGCGGGTCTAGGCATGTTCACAGTGGGATGGAAAAGAGAAGTCATTGACAGCATGCTTATATTCGTGTTGGTCTGATCAGGTACATTACAGCTGCTCATTTAAATTGAAATCGCACAGAATTTCGAACCAAATATTTGTCTTGCTGTGATCAAGACTTTAAGCACCTTTAGAGTCAATAGAGTCACAAATGTTTAGGACAGACTGTTTAGGTATAGTTTTAGGGATATTGAAATCTCTGTCATCATTTGCTCATTTCATGTCATTTCAAACCTGTGTGGAACATAAAAAGTAATTCTTGAAAGTGTCCAATTTTGTTTGTACCCCAATGATTCAAAACGAAAAAAAAAAAAGAATACATGTGAGTAAATTATGGCAGAATGTGGCAAATAAGCGACAAGAATACTTTTTGTGCGAATAAACAAACAAAAATAACGACTTTATTCAACTGTTCCTTTTCTTCCTTCTGGGCCTGAGACGAGAGTTCAAGAGATTGTTTCTTTTTTTGCACAAAAAGTATTCTCGTCGCTTGATAAACTTGCCACTGTAGTCACATTGAATATTTAAACATTTTCTTCGATGAATTTCTGGGCCGTCAAGTTTCAATCCCTTAGGGTGCCTATGTGGTAGTGATACAGCTCTCAAATTTAATCAAAAATAGATGAACAAAGGTCTTACGGGGTTGGTACAGCATGTGGGTGAGTAATTAATGACTTAATTTTCATTTTTGGGTGAACTATCCCTTTAGCCATTTAGTAAATCTACAATAATGTGATAAATAATACCACTAATTATGTTTTGTAAGTTTTATGCCATACTAATGCCATCTTTTTCTTCTTTTGTTTTTCTTCTTTGTTATTGAAGCTTTGACAAATTCTGTTGCAGAAGCCTGCAGCCTTTAGCTTTAGCTTTACCAAATGGGGGGTTTTGGTAGCACCAAACCCTTTTTTTTCTCAGTTTAAATCTAAGCCATCATCCATTACCAGCCCATATAATGTCTTGGTGTTTTTGTGTGTTCTCTGAAGCAGTCTTAGTCTGAGTGATGTACTGTGACTGGCTGTCTGGGATGGGTATAATCTACTTTATGTACCACTATGTGTCAGTGATTGTTGCTTAATTCTCGTATACTCACTGTACTGTAGAACAGGCTCTACAGGCTAAAGCTAATTATTCAATTCATTTTTAATAACCCTAACTCTACATATTAACCTTTAGCACATACTAATCAACATTATCGTGACATGGTGCTACCATGTGCAGTTTATTGAAGAGTGTGTGCTATTAGAAGTTGGACTTACAATGTTCGGCAGATACAGTCCATAGACCTACATTGAAAGACTGGAGCTATATCTAGAGACCATCAGAAACAATTTGTTTTTGCCTTTGGCCAGTAAGCAATCACCCAGAACTCCCTAGCAACATCCTAGCAAACACATAGCAACATCCTGGCAACCTAAACACTCTAGCAACTGCATATTGATGCCCTGCCCTTTTGCATCACACTCATTTTATTCAGAAACTTTTTGTTGAATTTGTATTCAGAACTATTCTTCCACATGGTGCCCACAAGTGTGTGTGAGTGTGTGATCATGTATGCAATACTGACCTCCCACCTTTTGAAATCTTGTACATGTATGTTGATATCGTAATATATGTTCATCAGTAGCATTGCTGTAGGTGTGACAGAAACTGGAGCGGTCACCCAAAGATTTATTATTCTCCAAACACATAAATACACACTCCAACACAGGAATGTTTTGGCTTCTGTTGCAGTTATGTAAATATAAACAATAGGACATGCTCTTACCATAAATGTATAGGGAAGTGAGATGTTGATTCTGCAGTCAGACTACAAATGAGTAGTGGCGCACATTCCTGAAGCTGTCATGATTCATTTGAATGGGGGAAAGCAGGCCACAGACACACACACACACACACACACACGCACACACACACAAAAAGATACACTTAGACAGTCTGTCTTAGACACACTCCCTTTAACACGTAGCCCAAACACACACACACACACACACACACTCAAACCTACACAGGGCTACACCTACCAAAGTACATAAATAGTGTTCTATTATCCCACTTTGCACTTCGCTGTGCGCAAACTAAGCTGTCAAAGTAAGTCTGAACCTTATCACAATCACCCTGGAGGTCTCCCCAGAGGCTAATAAAAGTTGTTTACAGGCACATATACTTTGTGTCGGTGTACAGTGACAGTTCACTCCTGGAGGACTCTACCAGTGTGTGTGTGTGTATGACTGAGTCACAGGAGAGACTCTGATAGGCCCTCTGCCCATCTGTGCTTCCCCCACACAAGCACGGCAGTCACAGACACATTTAGATCCCAGTACAAACTAACGGCCCCCTGGCTTCTTTACCAGCTGAATACATTATGGAGATTCGGGAGAGATCTCCCACCCACCCTTCGGATTGCATAATCGTCCGTGCCACCAATCGAACAGGCTAATGACAATCTGTTTGCACACTCATCTTCACAAATGATGGACACACTTTTAGATACAAACCCAGACGGAGATATAAGAGTGTATAATCACACAAATCTTTTAAATAGTTCAGGCCATTCGTGACCATGTTTGATTATGGTTTTCAAAAATGGCTTCCTTGCATGACTCATGGAGTTTGTTTTTCCATTCATGCATTACGTCACTTGTAATTCAGACTGCCACATACACAACTGTAGGGAGAATAATAATTAGTATTATATACAGTATATCTTTATTTTGTAACTTGTGTTGAAAAGCTGTGCGTTGTGCTGGTTATGGTTGATGTTTCAAACTAAAAAAAGGATATATAAATGAAATATCCACTGAAACTTAATACATAAAAAATCATGAATCATGAATAATGTTCACCAAGGGGTAAATGGTTTTATCACAAGATTTTTTGTGAAGCGTGGTTACATATACTGTATTTATTGACTAGTTTCATGCTGAACACATACTGTTCTCTCTTTAATATATAACTTCAGTTCTAATATTTGAGTTCAGTAAGATACGTTTTACGTTAGTAAGAACTTATTTTTTTAGAAGATATTAACACTTTGCATTGAATTGATCAAAAATGACAGTAAAAACATGTATAATGTTACCAAAGATTTCTATTTCAAATAAATGCTGTTCTTTTTATCTTTCTATTTTTTTAAAGAATCCTGCAAGAAAATGTATCATGGTTTGCATTAACATATTTTAAGCAGCACAACTGTTTTCATCATTGATAATAATAAGAAATGTTTCTTGAGCAGTAAATCAGCATATTAGACTGATTTCTAAAGTATCATGTGAGGAAGACTGAAGACTGGAGTAATGGCTGCTGAAAATTCAGCTTTGTCATCACAGGAATAAATTACATTTATTAATATATTCCAATAGAAAACAGCTAGTTTAAACTATAATAAAATGCACAATACATTTTCTAAAGTGAATGCAGCCTTGGTGAGCATAAGACACTTTGTTTCAAAAACATTTAAATCTATCAACCCCAAACTTTTGAAGGGTACTGTATAAACAAGTGCATGTCAACAGTAAAGGACTGAAGAGTAACTGTCCCAGTACAATTGACAATTCAGAATCTAAATCTTCACAACAAAATTGTCAATAAAGCAACATGATAAGTCTAGTCACTCATTTGTCATTCATTTTAGTTTATACTGTGCAAATAAAATAGGCAGTATAGAATATTATTGAAGCTGCAGCTTTACTCAGTGACGCACCTTGTAAACTGTTGACACACTTGGTTTATTAGCTGCTTGGAGAGGCTGGAAATATCTTGAACATCTCTTGGCGTAAAGTCAAATGGGACTGAAGAAGTGTGTTCTGAGGAAGAGATTAGTGGTTTTCAACCAGAGCTTTGAAAGCATTCAGAGAAAGAGGAAGACATAGCAGCCCACTGTAGCCACCAAAAATGTGGAATTGCAATTTGAACAAATTAAAAAGTAGAATTAATTAAATTTATTAAAACTGAAAGGAAAAAGCAATGCTTGTGAATACAAAAAATCATACAGTAAATCTTTAATTAAACGGTAATGTCCTCTTCCTCGGAAACAACTTTCCTTGTCCCCTTAAATTGCTTAGGCCACGTGGGCTATTGCATATTTTAGCCAGTGAAATAGGTACTTAGCCATTGTTTTACATTCAAATACATTTACTGTATTATCGCGGCCACTTTTCATGATCCAATCAATTTATAATCAATAAAATCAAAAACAAGGATGTGTTATTGTGGCGGACAGCCACATGTGGCTGGGTAAGAGTTAAGTCTTTCTCTGATGCTGCAGAGCTGACGCGCGATGTGGTGCTGTTTCCCATCACTCCCCTTTCACTTAGAGAAAGCACACATATACACACATGGCACTTCACAGCCTGTCTGGAGTGAGATACAGAGTCCTGGGGGAAAATATTCTTCATATCCCTGCCTGGTAGCGGCAGGCACCATGTTCACAGTTAACATCTCGTCTTCGTTGCCAATGGTAAAAGTCAATGTAGAGAGACGAGGTAGGACAAGCATCACCCTCATGAAGAGGTACAGTAGGTCCAGGTAATGGTTTGAGTGTGTGACTGAGTGACTGACTGCTGGCATCTGATCAGCTTAATCTTTTTGTGTACAAGGGCGCCTTTCTTTCATTTGCTTTGGTAGCCTACTATTTGAATAAAATATACATTTTACATAAATTCATAGTACTAATCTACCATTGATCTTTTTCAAAAACAGCATATATTGACTTGATTTAGAACAAAACTGTATTCTCTCCAGATCTAATGAGTGTTTGACCTTGGCATCAATGTTCCCTCTAAGCTGCACACTTCTGAAGCCGCGGCCGTGCAGAAAAGAATAAAATGCCGCACAGAGGACTGACGCGAAGTGTGTGGGGAAATCCATTTATTTGTAGTTTAAGTGAGAAATAATTTCAGTGCTCTGGTCAACCGAATGAAAACTGGTGAATGTTTACAGGTTTCATAGAAAGAGAATGATGTGAGCGCTTGTGATTGGCATTGAGTCGTGTGTGCGGACCAAATAGCTCAATACGAGAGGCAACGAGAAAAACAAAAAGACATGTGAATTAAAATCACATCATAATGTTTTAAAGAAGAGTGAATTTGATTAAAGTGGTGCATGGAAATAATGGTTGATGGACACAGAACTGTAACAATTACACACCCACCCACATGCAAATTCAAAATACATCATAAGTTTAAATGTTTTTGTGTGTGGGGGGGTTTCATGGATGGTTAGATTATAAAAGAGTTCACGTATTCACTTTTCTTGAAAACATTTAGCTATCAGATCTATTTAAATGCTTCAGTTTGTTTTCATATTATAATAATATCATATGTAAATAAATTGAACCATTTAAACTGGTCTATTATATCAGTATACTTCAAATACTTTTTTATTTATATTATATTAGGCCAATATTTTATTATATTTTAAGCCTAAATAAAGAATCTCACAAGAGTATTGTTTAGGGCTCATTGCCATTAAAAAATTTGAAACCCTCTGCTCAGACTGATCTCATGAAATGGCGTGTGTATGACACACCAATTTGTATTTCCATTTTTGGCGTGCTATCAACACACATAATCGCATTTCAGCGTGTTTATGAACGCCGTTGACTTAACGTTATATTACTGTATATGTGACCTAACCCAACCCCGTCCCTAAACGTACCCGTCACCGGGGTTATTTATGAGCCCCATCCTAGGAAAAAAAATATCACTCCCCAGATGTAGATCTACATTGCTTTGTTTCGCTCAGACGTTTAACGGTGTGTCCTGTCCATACACGCTGAATCACTCAGACATTTAACGGCGTAGACATACACGTGGCTATCCACAAATTGCGTACAGATAACACCCCACTTGCCTTGAAAGTGGCCTGTATGTTTATGCAAAATTCTTGATGTCATGTTGCCTTGCTAAAGAAAATATTGGAAATACATAAGCAACAAACAATTCTTTAACTTTGATGGTTTAATGCTGCCTGTACACAATTAAGTGATTGTACAAAAACACTTTTTGGTTTTCCCAAACCATCTTATTGTAACAGCTTACTTTTCTTTCATACTATATTCTATCATTGTAAAGAATTGACATGTCCTGCAGAAGATTTTGTTAATTATTTTTCGTATGATTTCTTGGTAAAGACTGTACAGTCAAAAAACCTGTTACAACTCAATGGGAGTGTCTTAGTGGTTCATGTAGGTTGTCTACAAACCACCGTCTGTGTATGAATGAGTGAGTGAATGGGTGAATGTGAGGTAAAGTGCTTTGGTGGCCATTGGGTCTGTGAAAGCTCTATACAGTCAATTTATAGTCAATTAACATTTATGTGTACAACTGAATGTTGATTGTGTTTCTACAAATGCTGTACAGGTCAGGTGTAAAGAATATTTTTGCTCAGGTGGCGAAAAATGTCCGTTCTTTGTTTAGCAAGAAAAAAATTAGAGGGAACATTGCTTGGCATTAAAAGTAATTGCCTTTAATTAATTAAATGAACAAAGTAATTTAATATGCTTCTGTTTTCATTTATTTGAATACTTCTGATTATCATCAAACTGATCTTGAATGGATTTGATATCAGCATGCTATACAGAATTTAATTTAATTTAGCAAAAAGGTTGTGGAATTGCAATTTGAACAAATTAAAAAAAGTAGATAAAAAAAGTCGAATTAATGAAATGAATTGAAACTCAACAGGAAAAGCAATGTTTGGGAAGACCAAAAAAAGCATAAAGGTTTGAATGTGTATAGGCCTGGCCAAGTTGGTAGAACTGTTCATTTCCCAGAACCTATTGTCTATGTTGAATATCTTTGAATTGCAATTAATCCGGTCATTTCATGTAAACTTCTTGAAATAAAAGGGAACACATTTTTCAATTCTTAATTATGCAAAACCCTGTCTATAGAGTTTTAACAGATTAATCAACCACAATTGTTAAGCATACGTTCAAAATGAGCTTTTGCAATTTGTCACTTAGAGCAGGATAGACTGCAAAAGAGAGGAACTAATAAATAATGTTGTGTACAAGACACCCATTAGAGCGACAAAAAACAGGGAACTGTTGTCCAGGTCGTGGTTTTACTGTGTCATGTAATAAACAGAGGTGAAAAAAGTGATCAAAAAAAAAAAACTGTTTACCACTTGCATCAAATCTATGGACATAAGGTTCTCAGTAAATTGATTCACACTCCAGTACACCAGTAGATCACACAAAGTACACCACAGTCTGTCTGTTTGCGTAATTACGTGTTTCACTTAGCACAACTTGTCCGGTCACATAAAAGTGCTGTTTTCAGTGTCATAAAGCTCCACCATGGGCAGTCGAGATGGAATGGCGCATGTCGAGAGCTAGTCGAGTTCTGCAGAATTCTGAGAAACGTGTGTACTGCCCTGCTGAAAACAGGGAGCTGTCACTACAAAATGTTGATGTGTGTTGCATTTTTGGGAACCGGTTATGGTGTGTTATTCTGCAGTACATTCGGAAAGGGTTTTTGATTGCCCCTGAATGTAGTCGAGTCTCACTGTTGTGCCAGCTCTGGGCAGTCTGGAATGCTTCTCTGCCTGCAGATGAATCACGGCTGCTAAAAAAGTGCCGCAGTCCTGCACAAGGGAGGAATGAGCTCAATGTGTGAATGCGTTTTTGTGCCTGTGTGGGAAAGTGTGTTAGTTATCGGTGTGTATGTGTTAGCACTCATTTCTGGAACAGATCTGGAACACTTGTTGTTTAGCTTTGTTGTGGATGAAAGTTTGCCAGTCTCCTCTAGTCGTGACTAGAGTGTTGTTGTTTTTCTCATGGATCTGTTCTTCTCGATTTCCTCTCCGTGTAAATGAAATGCAAAATAACAATTTACCCTCTTGCTGAAACATTATTACTGTTCCTAAACCCTATGAATTCTCTCTTTTTCTTGATGCAGTTTGGAATGAATGAAACCCATCCCAATCCTAAATGTCTCAATGTGGTTGTTCCACTATATATATGGAATATATATATATATACACTCACCTAAAAGATTATTAGAAACACCATACTAATACTGTGTTTGACCCCCTTTCGCCTTCAGAACTGCCTTAATTCTATGTGACATTGATTCAACAATGTGCTGAAAGCATTCTTTAGAAATGGCCCATATTGATAGGATAGCATCTTGCAGTTGATGGAGATTTGTTGGGATGCACATCCAGGTTATGAAGCTCCCGTTCCACCACATCCCAAAGATGCTCTATTGGGTTGAGATCTGGTGACTGTGGGGGCCATTTTAGTACAGTGAACTCATTGTCATGTTCAAGAAGCCAATTTGAAATGATTCGAGCTTTGTTACAAGGCGCATTATCCTGCTGGAAGTAGTCAACAAAGGATGGGTACATGGTGGCCATGGTCAGAAACATTGCTCGGGTAGGCCGTGGCATTTAAACGATGCCCAATTGGCACTAAGGGGCCTAAAGTTTACCAAGAAAACATCCCCCACACCATTACACCACCACCACCAGCCTGCACAGTGGTAACAAGGCATGATGGATCCATGTTCTCATTCTGTTTACGCCAAATTCTGACTCTACCATCTGAATGTCTCAAAAGAAATCGAGACTCATCAGACCAGGCAACATTTTTCCAGTTTTCAACTGTCCAATTTTGGTGAGCCTCTTTTTCCTATTTGTAGTGGAGATGAGTGGTACCCGGTGGGGTCTTCTGCTGTTGTAGCCCATCCGCCTCAAGGTTGTGCGTGTTGTGGCTTCACAAATGCTTTGCTGCATACCTCGGTTGTAACGGGTTATTTCAGTCAAAGTTGCTCTTCTATCAGCTTGAATCAGTCGGCCCATTCTCCTCTGACCTCTAGCATCAACAAGGCATTTTCGCCCACAGGACTGCCGTATACTGGATGTTTTTCCCTTTTCACACCATTCTTTGTAAACCCTAGAAATGGTTGTGTGTGAAAATCCCAGTAACTGAGCAGACTGTGAAATACTCAGACCGGCCCGTCTGGCACCAACAACCATGCCACGCTCAAAATCAACTTTCTTTCCCATTCTGACATTCAGTTTGTTGTTCAGGAGATTGTCTTGACCAGGACCACACCCCTAAATGCATTGAAGCAACTGCCATGTGATTGGTTGATTAGATAATTGCATTAATGAGAAATTGAACAGGTGTTCCTAATAATCCTTTAGGTGAGTGTATATAGTGTATATATATTTAGTTTATTTTATTATTATTTTTTTTTTTGCACATATATGTCTGTCTTCCGTCCCCTCCCTGCTGCTGTGGTGTTCCGAGACCATACTGATCCTTGACACTGTGGTTCTGCTTGGCAGGGAGCCGCGGAAGATCCTACTGCACAAGGGTTCCACAGGTTTGGGATTCAACATTGTGGGCGGGGAGGATGGAGAGGGCATCTTCGTGTCTTTCATCTTGGCAGGAGGGCCAGCCGACCTGAGTGGAGAGCTGAGGAGAGGAGACCGCATCCTGTCGGTCAGTAACTGTCTATGACACTCAAGTAGAAATAGTCAGGATTAACAGCATTAAAATATATACTACCATTCAAAAGTTTGGGGTCAGTAATATTTTTTTTTTAAATTGTTTGTTTTTGAAGGAAGTCTTATGCTCACATATACGGCATTTATAGTACAGTAAAAAAAAACATAAGATTTTGACATATTATTACAATTTAAAATAAATGTTTTGTATTTGAATATATTTTTAAATGTAAGTTATTTCTGTTATGTCAAAGCTGAATGTTCAGCATCATTACTCCATGTCAGATGATTGCTCATAAAATATTTTTATATTTTTGTGAATACCAAAAAACTTGTTTTTCAGGATTCTTTGATGAATAGAAAGCTGCATTTATTTGAAATATAAATCTTTTGAAACATTATAAATATCTTTACTGTCACTTTCGATCAATATAATGCATCCTTGCTGAATAAAATAGATTAAATGGAATGGAAGAGGAATGGAATTTTTCATGATTTCTAATACAGTCTCCTCTCTAATTTGGCATGAAGTCTTAGAGCTAATATTTCATCATGTGATTTGCTTGAGTGTGTGGCGTGTGGGGGTTGTTGCTTTAATCTGTTACCATGGTATTGTCCCAGGTGAATGGTGTAAACCTGCGCAATGCTACCCATGAGCAGGCTGCTGCTGCACTGAAAAGGGCTGGACAGACGGTGACCATCATTGCCCAGTACAGACCAGAAGGTAGAGTGCTCTTTTTATGATGTTTGTCACTGCAAAATAAATTATCCTTCTTATAGGACAATGAATGAGATTAACAATTAGAAAACATCTGAGTTTATTCAAGTTAGCTTTTTGTAGGGTCTTATTTATTTAAAGTCCATGTAAAGGCAATTCTAAAAAGAAATATTTGTAACACATTATAAATGTTAGAATTGTTTTGCTAAAACATATACAAAGACTGTGAACTGTGTGAAGTACTAAATTCTGGAGTTAGACCGTCAAACAGTTTTTCACCATTGCTATTTTCCGGATTTTTGGGGCGGGGCTAAAACAGGGGCTTGATGACGCACTGGAGCCCCTGGACACTAGTGATGCACGGGTCGCCTCGACTCAGGTCGGGTAAAGAAATTGTCACTTTATTTGCGGGGCGGGTCATTCATATTTTTTTTTATCCATGTATGTTGCTTGCAATTTCCAGCCTATATTATACAGTATATTTGGAAATATCTATTTTCATATTTTATAAGGTTATTTGATGAGGTTACAATACGATTGCCGTAGCAACGTAACTTGCGCGAGGTTCCCAAACCGTTGGTGTCACATGACACGTCACGAAAGCGGCGCGCCAAGCAGCTCCCGCCACCAGCCTCACAACAACAACGGAGAAATATGGAAGACGAAGATGTGAAGTGAAGATGGAAGACGAGGTGCGGTAGAAATTGAGGTCATGAATACACATGATTAAAAAAAAAAAAAAAAGGTCAGGCTGCTAAATCTAATGTTTGGGAGCGGTTCTCAGAAGTAGTTGCAGCAGAAGACAACAGTAGTCTCGGCTAACTTACATGAAGTGCAACTCGTGTGAAAAATCACTACTGGACACGCCCCTACTTGATGACGCACTGAGGCTGGGCACTCACATCAGTTTGGCGCTCAATCGCGAGTTACTGTCAGTACTATTATTTACTACAGCCTACAGTTTGCTACTTGCTAGCTAGCTATGCCTTCAACACGGAAATGCATAAGCTACTACCTGGATGCGATCATGTACAAAACAGATCGGTGTCTTTATTTAAATTTCCTAAAAACGATCACATCAAGAAGAGGTGGATTAATTTTGTGAAGAGCCAACCTTGATAGAGAGCTGAGGATCACCGCCAACACCCGCCTCTGTAGTGATCATTTTACACGGGATAGTTTTATAAACTTTCGTTGGAGACAACTGGGATTCACTGATAATCCACTGTTACAAGTGAATGGGGCTGAACCGACTATCTCCCGCCTATCTTTTTGGCCTGACATCTCCCCGTCCCAAAAGCAGTATCACCTAATATCACCATTGGCAGCTTTCCCGCGAGTGGGTGTGGTTTCAGCGCTGCCAGCGGACATGCCCCCAACGTTTGAGAGCAGAGAATGATTTTAATTTTTTCAAGATTTTGATAGCTTATTTTATGTACTTGCCAGCTTTTTTAGCATTCAAATTTGGCTGTGTGGCTATTAACACATTTTTTTTCTGTGGTGTGCCAAACTCAGAACAAAACTCAGAACTTAATTTTTTGACTTTACAGGGACTTTAAAAGCAATAAATAAATAAATTAAAATAGACCAAAACTGTGTTTCTAAGAAAGGAGCACCATTATGTGGGATTAATACATCAAGTCCCCAACTGCTCTTGCTTTCTTCACACACCCATGTGTTGTGCCTGTTGTGCCTTGCCAGTTTCTGTAATTACTCCATCACAGTGGCATACAGTACTACTGTATATTCCTTTAAGAAAGGTGAACTTTGCCTCACCTAGTTTTATGAGAAATAATCCTTATTTGCAAATGAGGACATTCAGTGACTGATGGTTTTTGTAGCTCTTGTTGAATAAAGGTGGGCAGACCTTTTTTGACTTAATTATGGTGTAGGCTATTCAAAACTTGTATGCCAATTGTCAACAATTAATTGCAGCAAATAGTAGGCTAGTTTAGGTAATAATCAGTATTTTTATTAGATGAATCATGGCTCCAACAAACTGAACTGTGATTTATGAAATTACAATAAACTTCTTTATTAAAGCACTTCTTATTGGTCTATCTGCTAGCTCCATATTCAAAACTCTGCTGCCAGAATACTCACTCATATCAAGCGTTCTGCACATATCACCCAAATTTTGCATGATCTTCACTGGCTTCCTGTGGCTTACCGTATTAAATTCAAAATTCTCCTTCTCACTTTTAAATCTTTGCACGGCCTGGCTCCCCCCATCTCTAAACTGCTCCACCCCTACACCCGCTCAGTAAAGATCCTCTGACTCCAGAGTCCAGACTTCTCGTCGTCCCTTGGCATTGCCTGGCTTCAATGGAGGGCAGATCATTCAGGGTTGTTGCAGCCAAAATGTGGATCTCTCCTCCCTGATCACTCTGCTCTGTTAACTCTATTTCTGATTTCAAATCCATGCTCAAACTCACTTGTTTTCTGAATGTCATAATTCTTAAATTGTACTACTTTTTTTTTTTAAACACTCTTGTCTATATACTGCTGGTTTGTTTGCTGTCTTTGTCTATTGCCTTTATTGTTGCTTGTTTACTGTAAATTGCGTCCTTGAGCTCTGGAAAGGCGCTATATAGCTAAATAAAACGTGTTATTATTATTATTATTATTATTATTATTATTAGCGGACGTAATCGGGGGGTATGTGGCTTGATCGGGACGCTTATATCATACATTCAATGTGCTTCACCCATAGTGTGTCAAGCATCATTCGGTGGCGTTATAGAATCAGGTTCTTTGAAGTGAATTGTTCAAAAGAACCGATTCGCATTAATGAGTCTGGCTTCCAAGCAGCTTCCAAACAAAAGTTCATTCGTGAATGAAAGCACTGGGATGAAACTGTGTGCCAGAAGTGGGAGGGATCAACCTGAGAGGAAAAGGGGGGAAATAACTAAATGGTCTAAAAACCACGGAGTGGAGGAAGCGCTTGACTTTAGTGTTTGAAAGCTTATTTTTGGCACTTTCATCTGCTGGATCACAATGAAAGTCTGTCTGACGGGAGATATGGATTAAGGGCGCGATGGTCGCGTGAGCGGGACGGATAGAAACCCCGCGTCTCGAGCGCGAATGAGACTCAGTTTTAAAGAAGAAGAAGGTGCCGCTATTGTAATGGGAGGAGCAAATCGCAGGACAGACCGATACAGTTTGACTAAACTCTTTAACGTTACTATTTATTTACATTTCGTGTCGATTTGAAACATAAGAAAACAGTATTTTCCTCCTTGCGCTACTGTGAAGCATTCTTTATTGTGCGACTTGTTTTTTTCCTTACCTAAAATGTTTTTTTCGAGTGAGTTGGACAACGAGAGGTTGAGCTGAACACAGCGCTTTAGCCGCCGCCGGGTAAGATCACCTCAACTTATAATATTCAACATTAACTGGAAAGAGCTGTGTAAAAAGTTGGCGAAAACTATCAATGGGACGTACATCTACGTTAAAGCGTCTATATAACTGCTTTATATCCTTAAGTATGACGATGTGGTGAAAAGGAAAGGGTCGGTGTCCACGATGGATTTCTGTTAGCTCGAGTTGCATGTTCAACCCTTGTGTATTACGTTGAAAGGTTAATCATGAAAACCACCAACTTATTAAGTTTCTCCGCCGTTGGGCTGACGTCATGAATATTGTTTCTAGCCTTGTGTGTTTTGTCAGTGACTGTTTGTTGCTGCGCGACACAGGTAAACTGTTTGCTCGATGATTTCGTAGGAAATGTTTTTATATTGAATCTGTAAACAAGACAAAATACAACAGCATGATATTTAGTGCTTCATATGCGACATTATTACCATAAGCAAAATGGTATTTTCATTTTGAATGAAGGGTAGGGTAGTTCACCTTTGAACTGAACTTGATCCGGGATATTTTGCACTTTGAGTCCTGACGTTTCTCCGTCATGTTTGTTTAACTTAATGCTTTATTATATGAAGCCTCCTTCAGAGCTCAGGACAGGTGATGGGAAGGGCTCATTCAGGAAGTCAGTTTGTCTAAAAAATCTTAAACATTAACTTACTGCCATTTTGTCGTAATGATTTGAGAAACGTAAAATAATTTCCATAGACCAAGAATATCATGAGTCAAAGTTGGTGTTAACTAGCTGGGAACACTAAACGGAAGACATGATGGCATGATTTGACTGGCACAGAGGATAGGAAATCAATTATTGTCATTCAAAACATTTGTACTGGTGCACTAGCAGTCATTTTACTTGTAAAATGTAGTATGTCAATGCAGTGTTCATTCTTTGGTGTCTATGTGAGAAATGACTGGAATGTTGCAGTGTAAGTTATCTGTTTCGGCATGCTCTCCTCCATATTCCTCCTTAGTCAGACACTCCTGAAGTATAAATGGACTGCCTCTCCCTCCCAAGGGCCCTTACGTCTACATAGAAATAGAAGTGACACATTAATTTGTGCCAGAATAGCTCATTGAATTAAGTGGGAACCAGCACTATGAGAGACATTATGGCTTCTTACTTGAGTGTGTGTAAAAAAAGAGACTGTCTAGTTGTAGACTGGCTTCTGTTAAAATTTGATCCCCTCATGTCATACATTAACTTAGAGGGCAGTGAATGAACTTGAACTGTGAAGTGTTGTGTTCAGTGTAGAGAAATGTTCACAACACATTCTTTTAATTGTTCTTGCATTCCACATTTACAATTAAATGTTATACATTCTTATAGTCTCTATTAAAACAAAGAATATCTAAATATTCCAAGTGCATAGCATTGGTCTTATTGTGAACAATGCTAATTTTTTGTCTTTTTTGACATATTTTTCGTCAATGTCAAAACATGATCTTACAATGAAATGGCAGATTTCTAAAAAAAAAAAATGTGTAGATACAAATGTGGTCGAATGTGGAGCACAACAGGAGTTACACATTCTGACAAGCACACAACACTTATCTTTTTGTGCAGATATAGGTTGTAATATGTTTATGTTGCATAAATATCTGATCAATCTCATAAGATGCATACTGTTGAGTTAATTAACCCATCATGACACTTATTTTGAATGGAGAGGTGTGCTGATACTTTTCTAAAGGTGATAATACACAGGGTAACTATTTGAGCAATGTTGCTGGGCAATCTTGCCGAGCGATTGTTGCTTGGGCACTTTCCCATTGGAAAAAAAGGCAATACATTTCTATCTGGATAATTTAGATCGGTCATGGGCCCTCTGTCTCATCTTGTTGCCCGTTGTCCACAACATTGCCCAAAACGTTGACTTGTGTATCATCACTTTAAGAGATTGGACATTCAGAACACCTTAGTGACCGCATATCATTGTACTCCGTGAACGCGTAGAGCATCTTAACAACCGCATAGTGTTTGTCATTTAGCTGTTATAGTTCCATGTAGAAAACAAAAACAAACAAAAAAAGTTAGAGAATACCTTGGTTTAAAAAAAAAAAAAAATCTGGACAACAAAAGGAAAAAATCCTAAAAAAGGCACTCAAGCTCCCATTCTGTGAAACATTTACAACATTTCAGTCGCATTAACTTTTTAAAATGTTTTTGGCCTGATAAAAATACATTTTTCAGGAGACTGTTTGTTTACTTATTTTTTTTTTGAGAGAAATTTTAATATAAATCCATAGTTTTATTTTTCTGTTTTTTAGGAATGTACATTACAGTACAGTACACTATATCTGTGCCATATTGACCACTGGCTGATATTAGATTTTTATTAATGAGTATGAGTATTGGTTGTATATCAACCGATAGTAGATGTTTAGTTGTGCACGTTTTTTTCCTCAATATTTTTACATTTAGATTAACTTTGCTGTCATCTAACACTCACTTAAAGGTGGGGTAGATATTTTTGGAGTCTATTTTTCTTAATAAAGTGGTTTGAAAAGTCTTTCAGATCGCACTCAATGTGTGTCTGTGAAAAATTACAATTCAACATTCCTTCAAGGAAATATTGAGGTTCCTCAAGGATGTGTTTTAGCACCTCATTTATTTTCTATTTTTATCAATGATTTAGGTCATGGAATAGATTAAGCTAAATTACATTTATATGCAGATGATACAATTATTTATACAATAGTGTCTTCTTTAATTCATGCATTGAAGCAATTACAGAATGCTTTTCAAGTACTGCAGCACTCACTGTAAAAATTGGTAAAAAAAAAAAAAGACAAAATACATTTAGTCGTGGTCACTGACAAGTCAATTACAACTTCAAATGATACACTTCTAGAAAGAGTTAGTTCATATATACACTTGGTTATATGGATGGATGAAAGATTAGCATTTGACGTTCATATTGATAGGTTGTTGAAGAAGCTCAGGCCAAAATTAGGTTTCCATACGAGGCCCGAAAGAAAATAGTAGAGAGTGCATTCTTATCTATTATTGATTATGGTGATCTTTTATATATGTATGCAGTTACATCTCTACTTAGAAAAAAGACTCTGTGTATCACGCTGCTTTGCGATTTGTTTCTGGTGCAGTTATGGATGCATCATTGTATACTATTATGATTCTTAGCTTGGTCATCTTTACATCAAAGGAAAAGCAACATATGTATTTATTTATTTATTGCAAAAACTCTTCTCTGTAAATTACCCTCACACTAGGTCAAGCTCTCATAATCGGCTAAAAATACCAAGGTTATTTTCAGAATCTGGTAAATGTGCTTTTTCTTTTTATGCTCCCTTGTCGTGGAATGAATTGCAAAATGTACTTAATTTAGATGCACTTTCAACCCTGACCACTTTTAAACATCTCTTGCACAATATTTTTAATAATATTTGTAATTATTTTGTTTGATTCGCTTCTATTTTGTTCCTAATTGTGTCAAATTTTGTATTGTTATTTTGTTATTTTTGTGTGTGAAACTTTATGTGCTGCCGTCTTGACCAGGTCTCACTGGAAGAAGAGATAGTAATATCTCAATGTGATTCTCCTGGTTGGCGAAAACTATCAATGGGACGTAAATCTACGTTAAAGCAAGTTATGTAACTGCTTTATATCCTTAAGTATGATGTGCTGAATAGGAAAGGGTCGGTGTCCACGATGGATTTCTTTTAGCTCGAGTTGCATGTTCAACCCTTGTGTATTACGTTGAAAGGTTAATCATGAAACCACCAGCTTATTAAGTTGCTCCGCTGTTGGGCTGACGTCATGAAAATTGTTTCTAGCCTTGTGTGTTTTGTCAGTGACTGTTTGTTGCTGCGCGACACAGGTAAACTGTTTTAAAGGTAAAGGAAATAATAATATATACAGGTGAACACAAAAACCTAAAAAAGTACCATAAATAAGACTAAAAACTCTCCAAAACATATCCACCATATACAGGTATGCTTGAATCACCACAGTTGCACTCTCGCTCTGACTTGGTTAGTCCTGATTGTGAGTCTGGCCTCCCGTTTAATAGGCCAGACTCCACCTTCTTTGGCTACCAGCTCATTGACAGGTAAATATATATTTAAGTTCTTCTTACCTGTAACATTATACATATATTCGATTTGTCATAGTGTAAATACATTTAGACTACTTAATTTAGTGAGTGCTCACAGGATATGCAGAGACTTCTCAATCAGCATAACAAAAAATGTTTCTGGAACAAATCGTCTGCCCCGCCTTTGAAGTTAATATAAAAGTAAAAATGATTTAATAACACCATTAAATGTAATATTATACAAATTACAAAATGATCTGGCCCTATGCATTTTTTTATATTGTAAATTATTATAATAAAGATTATTTTCTGCAAGGAACTATGACATGGCTCATTAAATCAAAAGATGGAGTAAATCAATTTTGTTGATGGCACTAACCTGCATGCCTGTTGAGAGCACTGTGCTAAACATATCTTAGCCCCTATGCTTTCATGTTGAAAGCACATGGCTGCAATATTATATAACTGCATTGACAAAGAGGCAGGCTGCAGCCAATCCCCAGTCCCCAAACATAAAAGCCCTGCACATAATGAAGGGAAGTGAGGCAGAGCTGCCCCAGATTCTACCCAGGTCTTAAGTTGACGGGTCACACTTTGCGCTTTAGCATTAGCCTTTGTATGTAAGGGACCGTGTGTCTGACAGGTTGAGAGGACCCAGCTGTCTGTGTTGTTAGTCATATCTATATTGTATAACCCGTAGTTGAGAGTCTGACTAGTGGGGTGAATTACTCTTTGCTTTATTCTGTATAAAGATGACTTCTGATATCTGTAATTACTTAGCATACTGACCTTTATTTTGCAGACTTTATCTCAAGGTTCTTTCTGATGTACTAGTAGCCTACATTTAGCTTCTCTTTTTTGTTTGACTATAATTGTTCAACAAGTTTTTCTAGCTGTTTCCTCCCACCTCTCCATTGAGGTGTTCCCCTGGTTACAGGCAGGTGGTGTCAAGTTACTTTAGCTTGCCTTGTCATTCCAGCAGGTTGTTGTTAACCCATTTGTGACAGACAGGGCGTTTACAGAAGAGCTCCCCGCAGGCACGGTTTCTTCTGCTGACATTGAAATCCAAGTTTCGGCTTTATATTGAGCTTTAGACTTGATATAGATTTAGAGTTACTGCAGTGCTGTTATGAGTTTTCATGAAATTGAAATTCCTGCCTCAGGTTTGTTTTTTGGAAGATCGACTTTTGATTTACGGAGCAAGTTGAAAATCATAAAGTCTTTGTTATGGATGATATATATTAGACTTCCAAGGTACTTCCCAGTGCTTAAAAAATGAAAATTATGTCATTAATGACTCATGTCAATACCTTCATGTCATTCTAAGCCCGTAAGACCTCCGTTCATCTTCAGAATACAGTTTAAAATATTTTAATTTTCTGTCCCTCCATTGAAAATTTATGTACGGTATACTGTCCCTGTCCAGAAGGAAATAAAGACATTTTCAAAGTAGTCCATGTGACATCAGTGGGTTAGTTAGAATGTTTTGAAGCATCAAAAATACATTTTGGTCCAAAATAAAATAACAAAAGCGACGACTTTTTTCAGCATTGTATTCTCTTCCAGTTCTGTTGTCAATTCTATTCAAGAGTCCGCAGTCACGCTGATGACGTAAGACGCTGCTGACGTGTATCTGGTGCGTCCGTATTCGGGTTAAAATAAATATGGCTGGGCAAAAAAAAAATGCAAGTCTTCCTCTGTGTCGAAATCCTTAGACATATATGCGAAGATTGTTGTGTTTACAGCGTGCGTCTCCTCAGGTGCACCAGATTACACGTCAGCAGAGTCTTACGTCACCAGCGTCACTGAATGTGGATTGACAACAGAACCGGAAGACAATAGAATGCTGAATAATGTCATAGTTTTTGTTATTTTTGGACCAAAATGTATTTTCGATGCTTTCTAACTAACCCACTGATGTCACGGGACTACTTTGATGATGTCTTTATCTCCTTTCTGGACATGGACAGTATAACCATACATACATGTTCAAAGCTTCGCCCGTAAGACCTTCGTTCATGTTCGGAACACAGTTTAAGATATTTTAGATTTAGTCCGAGAGTTTTCTGAAATACCACAAAGTCCTTAATGACATAATTATTTTTTGGGTGAACTAACCCTTTAAGAAAACAATAGTCTTTCCTCGGCTATGTTATCCTTATTTGCCCATGCATTTTTTTCTGTTTACATGTGCGTGTGACTCAGTTGCTAAGCTTGTGAGTTGCCAGACCACACTGCAGCTGAGGTGTGCATGTTTAATGAAAAGGCCACCGTACAATCAGCCATCATGCTTCAGTGCTGTTTCAGAAACTAAACCCTTGTTCACTATGAAAAATGATTACGGTCTGAGGTTTGTTGGAGGTTTTCATTCCGTTATACTGAATAGTGCATGTTCTACTTAATTAATATGCATAATTAATTATCTGGCAGGAGATATTAGCGTATAGCTCATCAAATACATGATTAATATCCATCTGTTCTCCGGGTCATTAATCAGTTCTCAATAAGCTGCTGAGCTTTCCTTCTCTGCCCTGCTCTACAAGCACTTCCACTCATAAAACCTGGAGCAAAGCCTGGAATATCACTGTAAATATAGGTGTTGCTGATGGATTGTGTGCCTTTTCTCTTTCCAGAATACAGTCGTTTTGAGTCCAAGATCCACGACTTGAGGGAGCAAATGATGAACAGCAGCATGAGCTCTGGCTCTGGCTCCCTCCGCACCAGTGAGAAACGTTCCCTCTACGTCAGGTATCATCTTCATCCTCCGATTCATTCATTCAGTTGTACTGATATTTTACATATTTGTGTAAAAGCGCTTTTATCAATCAGAGGAACCTTAATTTCGATCAAACAGCCATAGTAGCCAATTACATAATTAAATAATTAAGACTTGTTTGAACTTGAGTATCAGCTGTCTTGCATTTAATTCCAATAATGCACCATTTATTTCTAAAAAGTGTTCATTTATACATAATGTATTTGTCTTCAACACATGCATTTTGTTTGGAGTGAGACTTGAAGCAGTGAAAAGAAGTGCAATCTTTTTAGTACAATATCTTATAATGTTATTGTTAGGGATGCGTCATGTGCCAATAAGATAAATTGATACTTGATAGCCGATAAATGATATATTGTTTGATAAATCTAACTTAATATAATTTTTGAGAGTCAGATTAAAGCCATGTCCCTAGCACTTCAATATATATCAAATATATACAGTACTGAACCCTAGTTTGTACTAGTATAAGTTTTAAAATTAATTTACACATCTATGGCCAGCTTTCTTTATCCCAATCAAAGCACTCACTGCGGCTAGTCACTCATCACTCTCCCAGCTAATTATGTGCTAAAGCCTATATATCGGTATGAAAAGGCAAAAAGGTCTGCACTCTAAAAATGTTTTTATTAGTATCATGCAGGAGATAAAAAATACTAACATTTCGGATGTTTGCCTTTGTCAGTGCCAAAACGTTTGTATTTTTTATCGCCTCCCTTTATAAAAAAAATAAAATGTTATGGCCTATGCATAGACAATATCATGGATGCGCTCTTCCCTATGTGCTAAAACACGAGCATACAAAGTTTACAACATTCTTTTTGTTATCATTATAATTTTTTGTAGCCTATATGTCAGACTTCCATTGCACATGTTGCACTTAACTGTATTTTCCTTTGTGAAGTGATTCCAATCATTTTTCAAGCAATTTAAAACCATCATGGCGGACAGCACACATCTGAAGTTTCTTAAGGAATAATTTTTTGATTTATTGACCATTATTAAGAAATTGACCAAATGTTCTTATCACGTCGATAACAATAACATTATAAATGAACATATATCAGCCGATACCAATATGGTGGCTGATGTATTGTGTATCCTGTGAGAGGAAAGAGGAAAATTAATTTAAGAAAAACGAAAGATGGTGCAATGGGTAGAGAGAGAAGCTAGATAATCTCCAAAACAGATCCAAGTGGAACATCTAGCTCAAGGTCTAACAGTTTACAGTCCAACCACCTGTCACTGTCTGAATGAACAACGGGTACCTGGAATCTTTGAATGGCACCATAAAATCATAGATCTATCAAGTCATTGTGGAGAAGAATATTTAGCCCTGTATTAGAGATCTGTACTTCAGTTACAGTTCATGAATCCTTCAGCAGGATAATGAGCTGATTATGACTTTTTTTGTCTAACTTTATCAGAAACACTTGAAACTTTTAAAAATGCATGGTTATTAGTCATACATTTACATAATAAGTCATAAAATATTAATTTAATATATATTTATTTATTATTATTTTTTTTTTAAATGTATCCATTCAACGTGTATAATCGGCACATTTTCAAAAGAAATGGTAGCAGTCTAGTTATGTGTGTATTAAATATATAATCTGCCTAATGAATGTGTGGCCTGCTTCTGATGGTAGCTTGCACCTAAAGTGAGCTGTGCTTAAAGTATTCAGCTGCTCATGAGTCAGCTGACCACACGTGTTAATGGTAAGCACTCAATCTCAAGGCATTTTCACATTCCAGTGAATGCAGTAACGAGATAAATGTGTGTCAAAATGTTACAGGCTTGTCAGTCAGCACTTATCCCACCCTGCACTAGCTGTGCAGCAAACTATGTGTGCGTGTCTCAGTGGGCTTATAATTAGTATTTCCTAGGAGAGGTATGTTGAGAAACAGGAAGGCCTGCTCCACTGGTTTTTCTCCTTTCATTTGGATTTACCTGTCTGACAAGGTAAAGACATTCAGCTTTAAACACAATGCCTGACTGTGTTTCTGTTCTCAACGTCATCTGCCTTCTGGTTTCCCGCTCATGATGATACTGGGATTCTCTATCACTATTATGGCCTTGAGTGCTTAACCACAGGTTTATCTAAGGGGACTGACTGCGAAGGGCATACCCAGCAACAATGTGAACAATAATGACAATTATTACTTTTATTCAGCATGGAATGCATTTATCAAAAGAGACTGCAAAGACACTTATAATTTTTAAAAATATTTTAATTAAAAATAAATGCAGTTCTTTTGTACTTTTTGTTCTATGCGTCAAAGAATCGTGAAAAAAAAATTCAGGATTTCCACAAAATTATGAAATGGCACAACTGGCTTTAATATTGATAATAATAAGTAATGTTTCTTGAGCAGCAAATCAACACGTTAGATTGATTTCTGATGGATCATTTGTCATTGAAGACTGGAATAATAATAATGCTGAAAATTCAGCTTTGCATCACAGGAATAAACAAATAATTAAAACAGAAGACAGTAATTTCATCGTTAATAAAACGTAACAATATTACCATTTTACACATAGCCTAAATGCAACCTTGTACCGACCCAAAACTTTTGAACAGTACTATAAATGTTAAAAATAAACAAATGATCTTGCAAATTATTTCTCAAATGGTTGCTGTCTTTGGTAAGAAGTGTAATATTGTGATGTATGTGTATCCCCACACCCACCCTTTACTCAAACACAACAGATTTTTGACAATGAAGTCTGAACGTTCACTCCTCTAGCACACTGTTGATGTACGACTTGTTTCGTTTGATTTTCCCAGGGCTCTTTTTGACTACGACAGGACCAGGGACAGTTGCCTCCCTAGCCAGGGCCTGAGTTTCTCCTATGGGGACATCCTGCATGTCATCAATGCCTCCGATGATGAGTGGTGGCAGGCACGGCTGGTTACACCCCATGGGGAGAGTGAGCAAATTGGGGTCATACCAAGCAAGAAAAGGTACAGTACTGCCAACAAGCCAAGCTACAATTACAACATTTCCCCTGTAGTAATGGGCTGTGTTCACTGCCAATCACACATTTTCATATTTTGATCCACAGGGTGGAAAAGAAAGAACGTGCACGATTAAAAACAGTCAAGTTCCATGCAAGGACGGGCATGATTGAGTCCAACAGGGTGAGTGAGTCTTCGTCGTCCTCCTCCTGTGAAGGAGTCATGGGAGCTGCCCCACTTCCCCTGAGTGTGGGAATTGGTGGCTTCTCACAGTATCCTGGAGGCTCCTGTTACTGAGCATCCAATTTCTCACAGTGATACACAAACAAAAGCATACAACTACAAACATGTACTGTGCCATTATAATCAGCTGTGATGGTGATCAATGCTCCTCAATCCTGGTCCTGGAGGCCCCCCAACACTTAACATTTCTGGTGTTTCCCTTACCACACACCTGATTCTATTGCTCTGCTCATTAGTAGAGTACTCCATGAACTGAATGGGCTGTTGGGGACCCTCCAGAGCCAAGACTGAGAAACACTTTTATGTTTAGATTCCCAATCTTTTCTTTGTAACCTAAAGGGATAGTTCACCCAAAAATGAAAATTGTCATTTATTTACCTTCATGTTGTCCAAACCTGTATGATTTTTCTTTCTTTCATGGAATACAAAAGGAGATGTTTGGCAGAATGAACGACACGAGGGTAAGTAAATGAACAAATTTTTGGGTGAACTGATCTTTTGAGGGTGAAGTGTGTAATGGACTGGTCAGGATGCTCAAACAAACTGCAATGTTTTGAACTTGCACAATGTTGCACCAACAAAGGGTGTACTTAAACACTACCAGTCAAACGTTTGGCGTCAGAAAGATAATTAAAGACATTTTATAATGTTACAAAATATTTCTATTTCAAATAAATGTTGTTTTTTGAACTTTCTATTGAGAATATTGAAAAAAAAAAAAAAACTACAACAAAACCATCATATCCACAAAATTATTAAGCAGCGCAACTGTTTTCAAAATTAATAATAATACAAAATGTTTCCTGAGGACCAAATCTGCATATTAAAACCATAACAGTTTTTCTGACCCCAAATTTTTGATCGATAGTTTAGTTGACTGTACATTGCGAGGCAAAAACGTGTTTTAAAAAAGTATTTTAAAATTACACACTTCACTTTACTTCACTTTCACTTTTTTTTTCTCTTTTACACCCATTATGTTATGCTGCAATTAGTGATGCACCGATCATGATTTTTCAAGGCCAATTCCTTTTTCTTTTTTTTTTTTTTAATTTTTTTAAGGGACAACTTTTTTAGATGTTTTATTATCTAAAATTAATATTTTTATTCATAAATATGTCCTCAGTGGTGTACAAATACCACTGCCAATTATCTGACTTATCCCCGTAAACGAAGAATTTTCTCTTATCTTTATATACATGGTTCAGGTAGGTGCTCAGAGGCCTCCATGTCATTCCGCCATCTTGAAAAACTATAACAACAGAGAGGGACAAAAAGTAATTGGCCAACGAGCTTCCACAACGTGTTTTCTTCCAGAGCCAGCTTGACGTTACTTTAAGGAGCAGAGCAGTGAGAGGCGCTAATCAAGTTTTACTCAGTAATTCATACTTTAACATTCGTTTGTTCATTGTGTCAAGTTGCAGTTGTTTAAATTAACAAACCTGTTTACCGGAAGCAACACTCGACAAAGTGCTATTAGAAGACATCCTGTCATAACTTTTTGGTACATAATGGCTACCGTAGATGCAACGTGCATTTAAAAAAGTTAGGCGCTGGAGAGCACAATTGGTTTTAATGCAAAATACAATTTCACTGCTAGATGGGAGAAATTCCTACACATTGTCCCTTTAAACAAATGTATTTGCTGTATATCTGTAGCCATTTGAAATTAGAGGCAACTACTGCATTTTAATCACTATCCAAACAAAGAGGCTACACACATGTAGCATGAGCAGTTGTTTTTGATATTAATTAGGTATTATAATTTCAAGATTTAAAGCATAAACAGATTGGTCTGACTTGTGAAATTATGCCACATAAGACACCTACATAAAACAAAAACAGTAGACGGACGGAATGAAAATGCAAATTCACTCTCTGACAGTAGTTGGCGCTTGTGGAACAGTAGCCGTTTCTTTGGGTACCGCTGAACACATTGCAGTGTTGTTCTTATAAACGCTACTTTATACGGAGTTAGAGAAAAAGAAAATGCCATCGAAATTTTTCTGAAGAAAGTCAGTTCCCTTCAGAGATGCATATAACCCCCCTCCCCCAATTCTGTATTTATATTTTTCTTCGTATATTTTGAGTATTGTGAACTGTGAGCTTGCTGTGCCTAGTATTTGGCATGTCTGTTCTTTTCTCTGCATCTGTCTTCAGCGTGTCCCCTCTCTGGCCTGTGTTAACATCCTTTTTGCATATTACTTAATATTTCCACACAAATTACATTTTTGAAAATGATTACATTGCAGTTTGTGTAGAATAGAGATCGGCCGAAATTAAACAAAAAACTGCCCAGTTCCAATTTATAGCCATTTGACCGGTGCATCTCTAGCTGCAATTTAAAGAAGATATTTCACATCTCTTTCATTGTTCAATTGCGTATTCCCTTTCACATTCAGATTTAAGTTGAATTAAACTTTTTTTCTGAATGTAGTTTTGCATCCAAGATACATTTACATTCATTATCCCCACTTACATTGTTTGTGCAATCAAACGTCGTCTTTGGTTTTATTTTTGCATGTGTGTTGTGAATTACATTGAAACCCATTCTGTTTTTTGTGTTTGTTTCATTCCTCATCCCCATTCCCCAACATCGGCTCATCTCCACGCAGCCAGTCAAAGTGAAACGCAAAAAAAGCTTCAACCTATCACGCAAGTTCCCGTTTTACAAGAGCAAGGAGAATATAGTGCAGGAGTTGGTGGAGACCGAACGTGAGTATGAGCGTGTGACAAGGGCTCTGATGCTGTCCTTCATGCTTCATCCTGTCACTCACCCTGGAGATGGCTTCTTGATTGGCTCTTGACCTTTCTGTGAGAAAACAGCCAATCGGGGCCTCTCTGGACTTTGTCTTGCTCTGAGGGGGACCTCAGCACTTCTCACAGGTGTGAGGATGCACTAACACTCAAAAGCTGTGCTCAAACATCAATCTGTGTGTGGGAGCTGTTCAGAACTGCTCCCTTCGCCATTTGGACTTAAAATGCTGTTACCGATGACTCTGTACAGAAATACCCTGTACTTAAATTACAATTGGACAACCCCGATTTTTCAGCGCACAGCAAGGCGATGTTAGTATTCCTTCATCCCTCGAGAGTGCAACATCTCTCTTCTACTAGCCTCTCACTAACCTCTTTCTTCTTCCTTTCTGCTCTCTCTCTTTGTTCTTGCTTTCACCTGTCGGGACGCTCAGGACTTCCCAGGGTTAAGCGATGACTTTTATGGATCAAAGAGTTTGAGTAAGTGTGTGGTTCCTTTTGTCAAGCAGCTGTTCCCTAAGCTAACTGAACCGGCTGTGCCACACACACATTTTATTCTTTCTTTCTGTTCCTCCCTCTCTCTCTCTCAGTCAATCTCCTCTCTGCCTTAAGATTCATCCGCCACTTTTTGAAAGTCAGTGTTAATTGCCATTCGCAACTCATTTTAGTGACACATTTCCAAGTGAAACAGGATGTTTAGTAACTAAAAATGTAGGGCTTGATTGTGTCAATCGAGTATTGATTGGTGAAAAATGTGTGTAACATACCATTATGGGGCCAGACTTAATGTGAGTTTGATTTAAAAAAAAAATTCATTATGTATTATCTATTATTAACATATGGCTATATCTAATTATCTGTATGGCTTATGTGATATCAGTGGAACAAGAAACCTTTGAAATGACATTTTAAAGGATCACAAAGACATTTTTCTCTGAGATGACACATTGAAAAATCACACTCAATAAGTAATGTGCATTAGTGAATTAAACTCAAGTATGAAAAATTTTGATTTCATAGATTGAGTTGACTTTAAACGCATAAATCATTTACACATACATATTCTTAATTCTTAAAGATCTGTTTACCATATGGTACACTAAAGAGAGAGTGAATCAATGGCAGTTCTCCTCAGGACCAGGTCATACTGGGCAAGATGAGTGCATGTTTAATGTTTTAAGGATTCTAGCACTATCATGTTGTCACTGCATCTAAGGAATGTTTGTTATTTGATTCCTGTAAGGAACCCAAAACTGGCTTGTTTACTTTGGCATGAGGAGCAGTATCACTGTCTGATGAACCGAACACTGGCAAGGTCATAGGAAACGCTCAGCACAGAATCTAAGATCACTGGAGTCATAGGAAAAGGAAATACTTAATTTCCTATTGCTGCCTCATCCTACCATTTCCCTTCTAAGGAAACGGCAGCCATTTAAGTGCCCAAAAGTTCTCTGTGTTTGTTTTCCTCTCTTCACTCAGCCTTTTCTATTCTTGGCATGATGAAACCGGAGGGTGTATAGTTTCATCCCGAGCTGTGTTTCATGTAGTATTAGTCTTACATATGGGTGAAAGTGTGCATTGTGACATTTCTAAACCTCCCTCATCTTATATCCACAGAGTGCTTGACATCCAACACGAGTGACAGCGAAAGCAGCTCAAGTAAGTGGCTCTAAACATTCATTAGCTTATGCTTTTCATTACTTACTGCATTAAACTGTCCCAATATAGTCTGCCAAGGTGCAGTATTCCATGTGAGCAGTGTCATGCTGTTAACCATTTAATGCTTGGACAAAAATGAACTAATTGATAGATACCCGTTTCATATGGATAATTTTGTCATTTCTCGTTATACAGAGGGTCAGGAAGACACAATTCTATCGTATGAGCCAGTGATTCGACAAGAGAGTAAGTATTCATGAACATAAACAACATTCTGCACTGTGTCTGAAAGGGAAACTCCTACAAATACATATGCAATGAGGTCAGCTGCAAAAAGAACTGTCCATGCAAATTTTTCACTGCATATCTTTTGTAAACCCTGACAGTAGTTTTTTAACGCCGAAACAGGGTTTGCGCTGGTGCAAGCTGTTAGTGAATCTGGCTCTTTCTGAATTTGTTGAGGCAGTATTAAGAAGTATATGTGCCATAGTTTGAACTATCTTTCAGTAGGGTGGTGCAAGGTGTTAAATAAACAATTGGTGATATGCATTTTAATATGCATGATATGTGTATTTCATCTGTTAATGTGTACGATTTCTGAATGACTCATGTTTACTTTGTAGTTTAGTTTTCATAAATGGTATTGGTGGCCTGGGAAGGGAGCTTTAGGCATAGAACACTTGTTTTTAAAAATAGGAGGAAAGGGAAAATCCTGCTTTTCTATGACATGTCCTCCATAAAGCCAGGAAATTATTCTCAAGTCTGGAAATGTTTGACCAAAATTGATTTGGTTTTCCTTTCAGTCCATTACACAAGGCCTGTGATTATCCTTGGTCCAATGAAGGACAGAGTAAACGATGACTTGATCTCGGAGTTTCCTCACAAGTTTGGATCCTGTGTTCCACGTGAGTGTAATAAGAAAAAGCTACTGTGGCTACATGCAAAACATCTTTTATCATGAAATGTTTTGGCAATACTTGTTGAAGTAAAGTGAGACATGTGCACGATTCCTCAGATACAACTCGTCCTCGGCGAGAGAATGAGATGGACGGACAGGACTACCACTTCGTGGCTTCAAGGGAGCAAATGGAGAAAGACATTCAGGACAACAAATTTATAGAGGCCGGCCAGTTCAATGAGAATCTGTACGGAACAAGCATCCTGTCTGTCCGGGCAGTGGCTGAAAGGGTCAGTGACTGCCTTGTGTAAACATGCCAGAAGATCTGAACTCCTGTTTAATCCTTAAATATTTTCCCTGTGGCAATCATTGTGTGCAGTGAAAGTGTGACTACTTTTGTTTCTTTGATTGTCGTGTAGGGGAAACACTGTATCCTGGATGTGTCTGGGAACGCCATAAAGCGACTGCAGCAAGCACAGCTCTATCCAATCGCCATTTTCATCAAGCCAAAATCTGTGGAGGCACTAATGTAAGTGCAAGATTTTGTATTCAGAAATGACATTAAATTGATAAAAAGTTCTAATATATTTAGAATTATGGATGCTCCAAAATGTTTTGTTTTGAGCCGAAATGGTTTTGAAGGGCCATAATTGACCGAATCAGTGGCGTTTTATTATGCATTTTTACGATGCTGCATTTTTTTTCTGTTCAGCCTCTGTTTCATGCTTACAATGTGGATAAACTTCAACAGTTAAATGTGTCAGCTGTGTGGACTCTAGGGTTGGCTTGACATTTTTAATCAATACTGGTTTTGATTCTTAAAACACAAGTTCGATCTTTTAGTTGATGCTATTTTCTTTTGATGCAAACATTTAAAGTGTCTGCCATCCAATAATTGCAGTAAGCTTTGTACTTTGTTTAAATATTAAATAACAGTTAACACATAATTTTTTTGGCGCTCTATAATACTGCGTAACGAAACTACTCGCTGTAGTTTAAGCGGCATTCTCAAGCACACATAAACCGATCATCTCTTTTTCTTTACTACTAGTTAGAGCACTTAAACATCAGAAGGTATATAGAAAGATGTAGATGTAGAATATCTTACTGAAATGTATCATGTAATCCCAATGTGTTTTCAAATATGTTCCGTAATGTTACGTTTACCTCTAGAAAGCCATTCAGGGGCAGTTTACACAAAGTTTTCCGTTGTTAGTTATTAAAGGTACAATATGTAGGATTTTTCACCACCAGGGGTCGCTAACCTCTTACAATAACAAAGGAGTATAATGATGACGTATATTCCACATTAAGCGCAAGTATCGATCTTGTCATCAAGCTGATGGATCTTTTATGGATGAGTGAATACACTGATGTTTTGAACACGACTGTGGCGTGAAGCAGGGCGTGATTGCTAGATGTATCAACGGCGCACGCAACGCGAGTCCCTAAGTGATTACCTTTAGGGCTGAAACAAACGATTATTTTGATAATCGATTAATCTAACAATTATTAGGTCGATTATTTTTTGCTGATGCATTGCGAAATAAGTAATGCACTTTTTTGTGTTCAACAGGGAAATGAATAAGAGGCAGACATATGAGCAAGCCAATAAAGTCTTTGACAAGGCAGTGAAGCTTGAACAAGAGTTTGGAGAGTTTTTCACAGGTAAGTTTTTTTGCTTCTTCTCCTCACCACCATCATGTGATTTCTCTTAACTGTATTCAGGGGAAATCTTTTACTCCAGCCCCTGTTACTGTTTAACAAGAGTGATCAGTACAGTAGTATGATTACTGTTCTCTCTCTCTCTGTGTCTCTCCACAGCCATAGTCCAGGGTGACTCGCTAGACGAGATCTATAATAAAATCAAACTGATCATAGAGGAGCAGTCAGGCCCTTACATCTGGATCCCATCCGCAGAGAAGCTCTGAGCTCGCTGACTCCATGGAGCCCTCCGCCTGACCCCCCTACACCCACTTCCACCTGACACCTTTCCTTCCCTTTCACGGATATGTTTCATATCAAGTTTTAGTGTCATCATTATGTTACCCTCAAATGAAAAACGTCTTATCACCATTACTGTGACTGTGCACACCCCTGCATGAGTTTCTCAGCAATTCCATTCAAGATTGGAAATGCCATTCCTAAAGAAAATTTTTTGTCATGTAAAACAAAAAAGGGAAACCTGAGCGAATCCTTTCATGGCTTTCGGATGGACTTGATTATGATGATGAGAATGTCTTAAAGTGAGAACGGGGAGTCGGAGATGGTGACACGAGTGGAAACCTTGTATATGTTCATTCGGTTTCATTGAAAAAGACATTCGCGGATGCTGTGCGAGGTTTTCTACAAGGACTAGATACAGGTCAAGCCTGCTGATGGTACCGTCACTGCTCATATTTCTAAGCGGAGAGACTTCAAAACTGACGGTGATCTTCAGTACTCACAAAACCGCTCGCTTTATTCGATTGGCTGCCTGGCCACGACCGATTTGTATGGCGACGCGGTCGGTCGGAGACGGAGCAAAATGGAAAACGGGGTTCGAGTCTATACGTTTATATTACTGACATCACATGGAAAAAATCCTATGGAGAGATTTTATTACATAATATGAAATGATACGGTACACATTTTACACTTCACTTGATTTGTCTACTTGGAGGGCTGTTAGATTTAATTTACTTGTCTTTGGGTTTTTGTGTTCTTTCTTTCTTGTGGTTTTAGCTGCTCTGTATTAAAGATGGGGGTAGAGAGGTGTAACTGGGCTCTCTGCAGAGCACCAAACTGCCTTACGATGAATAAACGCTTCTGGAAAATTCCTGTCAATCGCGGTGGGGAATGACACCATTCAACCGATCAGTGCTTAGCAGGAGACTCGATGATTTTAGTTTCCCATCATCCTATTGGAGGCCTAACTTGTGAGTGCAATAGACTTAAGTGTCTTACCTCTGTGAAATCCTTTTTTTTTTTTTTTTTGCGAATCTTTTTTGTCTTAAGCGAAATCCAATTTTGGCCGCCATTGGAGTTGTTGAAAAGCAGACAGCCCACTTGCACTTCCTCTGCCTTCCATGACTATACTCTTCAGACTGAACGGTAACAAGGTACTGTCCTGTTAGCTGCCCTGGATCGCAGCCTTAAAACGGGTAGAATCAAGACAATAATTGTATTGGATGTCCTTCTTGATATTAAAGCATTAGTGGAGCCTGAAATTGACCGTTTTCCCCAGAACTCGACGATGGTTTAATTAAATCTGTTCTTTGCTATGACAGCTTTTAAACGATTTTATTTCTTCTTATTTCTAGGGGTGTGAATATTAATCGATTCTTATCGATCCATCGATTATACAGCCAGCGATCCGATGCGCCCGCAAGAGTATCGATTAATTTGTTTATTTTCAGCATCAGCTCCGACATATGCGTACAACCTATTCCTAAGCTGTGGGTGGCGCTAACCTCATTATTGTCTTCTACTTCACACGCGTTACTTACGTTTCAGTCCATCTATGTTCACTTCACACACATTGTTGAGTCTGACTTTCAAGAGCGATGGAACCGTCAGAGCGAGATGGCAATGAAAGTGAAACGTCACACACTCCAGTCGGCGTCAAGTCATGGGTGTGGAAGTATTTTGGCTTGAGGAAAACAGACGGAGCAGTGGTAAGAGATATTGCCGTTTGCAAAGAAGACTGCTATAGTTTAACACGCATTATGTGAATAGAATACTGTGGCAAGCATTAACACTCACGCCACCGACCTCACGCCTTTCTCTCTGCTCGCCACTAATGCTGTTTCTGTATTCTCAATAATAGGCTAATTATGATTATTATTTTGTGTGTGTGTGTTGTTGATTTATTTGAAACGTAATGGGTATCATGCAAACATATCTAGTATTGAATCATATCGCGGGAAATTCTGACGTTATGTAAATAATCGAATCGTTGGCTTAAGAAATCGGTATCGGATCGTCATTAAGGCTCCAATTTACACCCCTATTTATTATTTCCAGGCTGATGTTTACTTCACTGTGTTGAGCCTTGTGTTGGGGTGAGCTTGGTGAGCTCAGGAATCTGATGGATAATTTTTTTCCTTCTTTTTTTAAATGCATCAAAAGGGCCACAATCGTGTTGTGATCGTGTAGAGCAAGTATGAGCTCAAAGGGATTTCCTCTCCTCTAACTAAACACCCAGACATGCTGATATATTCTACTTGTGTATTCTAAATATTTAGTCTTTTTTTTTTTTTATAAATACTTTGTAAGCACTATGTCTGTGGTTGCCCTTGGGTTCAGCTGGGGAGAATGGATTCGTGATGGAATGGGACGGTGCTCAAGGATACATCAGCGCAGTGCTTCCTTTGAGCTCTATGCTCCCTCAAGAAGGCGCTTCTTTCTTTCTGTATTGAGAAGTCTGGATCCAGCGGAAAGCAAGGGATGTGCTTGGGCCCACTCTCACCCCCTGCCCCACTGGCATTTTCTAAACAGGTGTGCTCCTGGGCACCTGCCAAGCGTCTCGAAATCAGCTGTCATACCTGTGTCAAAACCAGAGTTCAGGGAATAATCGAAGGGAACAGAGCCATTTATAAACTGCTTACAGACTGTTTTAATGGGTATGATAGCTGTAAAGTGTAAATATCCCCCCTCACTTGTGCTTCATGCATGTGTGATACAACTGGGACAAACATGTTTTATAAATCACAAATGTCAGGTAAGTAAACTTTGAATTTATTCTGAGATTAATTTCCATACAAATGTGCCGTAATGTTGGTATTTCTCTATAGAAAAAAATATCTACAGCTGCCTATCGGAACTTTTTTTTTTTTTTTTTAGCGAGTCGGGAATCAGCTTCCCTACAATACGGCCTGTCTACTTGTGATATCTTGTGGAAATTGTCTGAGTGTATAGATGAAAAACAAATGTAAAAATATATATAAAAAGACATGCGGACAGCAACCCGTAGAGTGATATTAAAGTAAACCAGGAGCATAAATTACTCATTTATCATAGATCTGGTCCTCCGAGGCGACTAGCAGAACAGCGGCTGACTGTTCGCACCATTGATGCTGGTCAGCCGTGTTGGTGAAGCCCAAAGAATTTTAATTCATTGTACTATATTTCTAATGAAGTGGATTGAATCGGAGCGTACTAATGAGGGTCTCTGCTCCGGAAGACATGAGTGTGAAATGGGGAGGGAAGGGGTCTGGTTTGTCTTTTTGAGTGATTATGAGTTGTTGATGTGACAGCACACCTGTGCAGTAAGTGCTTGCAAATATGAACCCTTTGATTGTACAGTAGTGTCCTCCCCATGATTACAGGTGGTTTAACCTATCAGGGCACAAGGAAAACTGCTCTTTTATATCCTGGTCAGGAGGGAACACAGTCCTACCAATATTATTATTATTATTATTTTGTTTAGTTTTATTTTAAAATTTTTGGACTGGACAAGAGTTTATTTGTTTGGAAATAAACTATGTGACTCTGTTACGATTTCAATGCATGCATTTTTATTTGCTTTTGTATCACAATGCAGTTGTTTTGACTTGAACTAGTCAAACAAGGACAGATCAAACAAATAACAGTAATAAAATAATACTGCCAAAATTATATATATATTTCAGATTAAATGTATACAAAAACATCTATTTTTTTTTTACATTTCGTAACTACGATAAAACCTTCAGATGCATTGTACAGCTCTTAGCTTGTCAAAAACATGCACAGAAATTCACACTACATATTAAACACGTGCCGTTAGACCTGAGATCTCTCCATCTGTGACTGAAGCTGCCATCATTCATTCATCAATAATGAGATTCTTCTTTGCTTTATCCAGCCTGCCCAACACCTCACTGTACAGACCCACCATCTGCGGAGTCACATTTACATGTATTTTATTCGCACTTTTATTCACACTTATTCACATTTTCTTTTATTAACCAACATGAACAAAAGGTTTTTAATGAATATGATCTTGTCTACTAGCTGAACTACACCTCCCAATTGAACTACCTACATAGCTGTAACTGCTGCTGCTCTAAAAAAAAAAAAAAAAAAGCACCTGATTTGACCTTCGCCTTGGGTCGAGTGCTCAAACAGCTGTAGAGCAGCGTTACCTGAGTCTGATAGCTGTCCTGCAGGGAGCCCAGGTACCGTAGAAAGCTCATTCCCAGCCCGCACCACCTCTCCGCCTCGGGGTACTGGGCCAGACTGTACAGCAGGATCCCCGTGTTCCACGCTCGGGTCAGCAGCCACAGGATCTCCAGCTCTGGATAGTCCTCGGGCTGTGTGAGAAGAGAAGACACCTGTTTGTGATGGTTCAAATGGAGAAATCAGGTATTTAAATTTAAACACTAGCTGCAGAATTATATAATGCAACTTCATACTGATGCTTATGCAAGCTTTCTGCAACACTAGTCCAAGATAAAGGATACAGGCGATATTTTGAAATTAGCATCCAAATTGGCAGGAAGAGGCTGGTGAATGGAGCATCTGCTAACTGAGGCACAACTAAAAGCCCATTGAGAGAAACAGGAGATTCTTTCAAAGATGGGGATAATTGCGAGGCTGAGCTGCAGTGGGTCGTGTGTGACGGTTGCTGAGTCAACGTAACCAACTCACTGCAGTGGCTATGATGGAAAGAGCTTGCTCATAGTAGCCCCACACTTCCTCCAACACGCAGGGCTGCAACTCGGACACACCGCTCGGCAGGGTCAGCTGAATCAGGCTGTGTAAACAGTTACTGTGACACACACACACACACATAAATGTATAAGGTGTGTGTCACATGAGGAACAATTTGATGTCTTTTTGTATCTATCAGTGTGGTAACATCATTGCGTAAGTAACAAAGACTCGGCTAGTCTGACCTGCAGCGTGTGAGGTCGACCTGTGGTTGTTTCCTGTGTAGAGACAGGGTGATCCTCAGTGCCTTCTTGCACAGAATGGGGAAATGGGCTGGTGGTTCCATTGCCAAGGCTGTAGACACAAAGTACAGGTCCATCAGAGCATATACTGTCCTTTCGTACTCCACCTTTCCAAAGTTTGGGGTCGTAAAGATTTTTTTTAATGTTGTTAGAAGTCTCACCGAGGATGCATTTATTTGATCACAGCACAGTAAAAAGTGTAATAATATTACAATTTAAAATAACTGTTTTCTATTTGAATATATGTTGAAATGTAATTTATTCCTGTGATGCAAAGCTGAATTTTCATTACTCCAATCCTTCAGAAATCATCCTATAGTTTGTATTATTATCAATGTTGAAAACATTTGTGCTGTATATTTTTGTGGAAATTGCTAAAGTATTCATTTCTTTCAAAAATGTTTTTTATAAAAAAACGTACAGACCCCAAACCTTTGAAAGGTATATTTACATGCCGTCAGAATTTTACTGTCCACAAATTATTAAAATATGTAATTCTTTAAAATGGGGGCTATGGTTGGAGAAGCTGACCTGCGATCATTTCTAACAGCTTGGGCTCAATGTGATCCAGCTCCAAAACCGATTCGAGCACAGATTCAAGTTTGGTATCATTTAATTTGGCCCGGGCTTCAAACTCGTAGAGCAGCAATAATGTGTCTGTTTTGTCTTTAGGCGAAGAGCCTAATTGAGGAAAGACAGTACCAAAATCCTTACAATCCTTGTTATTCTGGAAAACGGGGTATAACTTACTTATGCATTTCTAAAAGAATAAAAATAGTATATGTGACACCTGATGCTTTGACGGTCATCCAGATCTCTTTACAGAGCTGAATGTGCTCTAGAGTCTGGGTCAGCAGCTCCGTCTGAAAGCACAGCAGATATTATACACTGCGCCCTCTGCTGGTTAGTCATGGTAACAATCAGAGAACTTAAGTGGTTTTCAACCTAGTCTACTCTGCTTGAAATGAGAGCAAAAGTGCTTGTATTTATTTTTGTTATTTTTTTGTTTTGTAGCAATATTATTTTTTTATGAACATATTAAATGTTATCTAAAAATTATATTTAATTTTTAAACCATTAAAATCAGCTACAGCAAGATACTAAACAGCCATTTTTATTTTCTTTGAAGAATTCAGCTCCTAAATGTTCTAGAATCCTTACATTTAATTTATAGAAACTAGGTCCTTTAACCTTCAAATGGTCTTTGTTTTCTGTTTACATTTCTGGGCTTCGGGGTCTATATGATATCATTTTTTATGATACATTGCATTTATGCTCGAGTACTAGGCCTTTATTTCTGTGTAAAAACTTCAGATTTATGCCGGATTTTTTTTTTTTTTTTTGACACATGAAGAAAATATAATTATTATTTTTTTTACATACCTTCAGAACAACTGAATCGAGCCCAGTTTTTTGTCTGTGTATAGATAGATAATGTATGAAAAGTCACAAAATCTTATTCCACTGAGACGAAGGGAACCTTTTTTTTTATCAAGTAAAAGTCGATTGGGGTCGTATAGACCCCTTGACCCGATTTAGGGCTGCATTTTGTTGTGAACAATGGTGACCCAAGTGGAGGGTTCGTAGCAATCTTTGAATTTCAAATAGAAACTTCCAAACCCTTTATATTATTGTGCATGTAAACATAGAACTTCAGTCCACATTCTGAATATGTGTAGTGTCAAGTTTCATACTTCATTCTTCATCATGCCCTTAGAAAGCAAACAAAACGCCTCTTACCTACTGGTTAAAGTTTATTCAGGTGAAAAAGAATGTGCGATCCACCTGTTGCTCAGTGTTATCCAAGCTCCTGCAGATCTCCAGAGAGGCAGCAGCAGCCATCAGCAGACACGTCTTCTGCCCAATCAACACAGCTCGGTCTGGGGTGCACAGCTGTGACAGCTGCCCATGCAGCCAGACATCTCACTTTAACTACACCCAACTCATGTGGATTCGTCTTTAGATAATTATAAACTAGCCTACGGCCTTTAAGAGAAACTGTACTTGAACTTACCTGTAAAGAGAGCAGAAAGAAATCCCTCATCCTCATAGGACTGTGCTCACACTGCAGGGCTGAGTTCCACGCTGAGAGTTATTAAGACGAAACATACACAGCCAATCAAACAGAACCAGCAAATAGCTAAATGTGTCTCAAAAGTAGGAGGTTTAAGAATAAGCACCAATTCTCCTGAACCAGTTGGCCTCTTCTGCTGCCTGGCCTTGTTGTGTACGGCTGATTTGTGACACTTTTTGTAGAGCTGTAAATGCAATATGCATACATCAATGCAGAGAAACATAACAGTGTAAGAAAGGTTGTGGTTATGGTTAAGCATACCTGTCTTTAGGTACGACAAGAGGGTATCCAAGTTGGCATTCCTGTTTTAATAATAGATAAGAGTGTGACACAGATACACAGCTTTTGCTGAATGTCAGAATTTTGCACCATTGATCTACTAACCTGTTTTCCTTACTAATGTGTTCCATTGTTGAAAGAACAAGTCGTACTAAACACCTAGGGGAGACAGATATCGAAATGATATTTCTGTACCAAAGATATTTGTGCTGCTCACTGATATAAGCATTATGTGCTAATGCTCACAGTGAATGTGTGACTGACCTCAAGGCAGTGAGGATTTGAGCAACATCTTGTGAGTGTTCACACACACACTCTAGGGCGTTGATGGCTGTTTCCTGCTGCTCGTGCTGTGGTGAAAAATCACTGCTGAAGTACATCCGCGGTGCTAACAATTATGTGGCATATTAACCTCCACAAATGCACAGTGACTAGTAAGTAAGCCCTGAACCGCAACGTAAAAAAATCGAGCATTTCGAGATTAAAGACGAAACAGGCTTTCATCATAGCGAGTGTTTCACAATGTGTGTGTGTGTGTTTTGTTTCAGCAAAAGAAAATTCGACAAAATTCGACATTCCATTATAGGATGTTATAAAATATACTGTGCCGAAAACACTTTTCAGACTGCATGGAGATATCCTGCTTTATGAATGAATGAATTAGGCGTTTATATAGCGTTTTCATATGTCTACTAGGAATACACTCAAAACGCTTTACAATCATAGAGAATTTCTCCTCAAAAAGCATTAGTGGTTATTAAATCTGAGGAAATCACGGGATGCGGCTAAATGATTGGATACAGAATGATGAACTTAAAATGTATCCAGAACGTATTTACAGTGAAGACGGAGACAGAATGGTTACTGTTGTATTCTCGACCCAGATAGTGTTGCCAGACGAGCACAAAAACACCTCAAAAACACTGCCACATAAAGTTTGGACCAGATTGTGATACCTACTCCGGCGGAGTCTGTGTGCTCGTCTATAGGCAACGCTATGGTAATTCTTGTTGGTAGATTAGCACCTGTGTATAATTTTCTTAAAAGCCCAGATAAAAGTAAAAAGCTACTATTTTGTGTTGATTCATGGCAGTTCGACTTCACAAGTGCATTTCTTTACACACACACACGCTCTGAGGCTGAGCCAGTGTACACACACTGTTAAGAATTCACACACTTCTATGGAAGACTGTATTATCGTAATGTTTTGACTTTAATCGTGAAATGTTTCGACTTTAATCTTGAAATGTTTTGACTTTAATCTTGTAATGTTTCGACTTTATGTTTTTACTTTAATCTAAAAATAATCTAAAAAATCGAAAAAAAATTTTATTGTATTTATTGTATTTACAGATTTTATTTTTCTACATTGTGGTTTAGGGCTTCCGTTCAGTGACTGCTGTCTTGAACCATTATTGTGGAGGAATATACAGAATCAATAGTGAGAGAACAGTTACAGCTCTAACCTCAAGGGCGATCTGCGCTGCCAGGCTAAGGAAGTTTGCTGCAGCGTTCTCGGACACTAGCAGTCTGTCCTCACTGGCGACTTTACACTGAGCCAGAGCGCCTATCTCTCTCAGAGCCAAAGCAGCTTATTTACAAACATTAAAGACAGACATTCATATCAAAAAGTCATTTTATAGTGATTTCTGGGGGTGATTTCCATTTGTACACTACTGTTCAAAAGTTTGGGGGTGGGATTTTTTTTTTCTTTTATTGTTTTCTATTTGATTATATTTTAAAATATGATTTATTCCTGTGATGGCAAAGTTTAATTTTCAGCATCATTGCTTCAGTGTCACATGATACTTCAGAAATCATTTGGTGCACAAAAAACATTTCTTATTATTATCATTGTTCAAAATAGTTGTGCTGCTTCATATTTTTTTGAAACCATGATAAAAAAAAAATTCAGGGTTCTTTGATGAATTCAAAAGAACAGTATTTATTTAAAATAGAAATTTATAACGTTATGTCTTAACTGTCTTTTAAAAAATAAACTTTTGAACAGTAGTGATGTAAGCTATCAGCCCTTGGAGTTCATATAATTAAATTTATATATATATATATATATATATATATATATATATATATATATATATATATATATATATATATATATATATATATATATATATATATATATATAGCATATCGGTTCGGTTTTCGGTAGCGTTACGCATTTTTGAACCGAAGGGTTCGTTCGACCATTTTTCCTGCCGACCAAAATTTCGTTGGGAATTTTTTTTTTCAAATGTAGGTGCGTCGCGCGTGGCAAGCGCGCTAATAATGTAAGAGACGCTGGGGTGACCACAACAGTTCCCAACATCAAATGGCAAATGTAAGCGGAACGAAACTGAGCTACTTGTTATTGTGTGGTTGACGGACCGTTTATCAGTTTGGACCAATGCAGCGCGAGCCGATCCTGATCATCAGCACTGTTACTACACAGCCAAATCCAGTAACGTTAAAGAAAACATTTGAATTCGCCACCGAAGTAATAACATCGCTGCGAGATCTAGTGAGAAACATTCACATTTCTCCGTTATCAACGGAACAAACAGCGCTGACGTGGAAGAAACTTTGAGCCAATGAACTATCCAGTGTCTACAGATCAGCAACATTCACCATTGAAGTTTGGCAGGTAGGCTATAATGCTTTCAAGTAACATCACGTCGGTTTTATTTTGACAATATGTATATAATTGCTGCCCTCAGATGTTAATCTGAACTAAAATAAACCTTTGTTTATAACTAATATTACATTTAATTTTGTCTAAGGAGCTGTTTTGGTTTATATGCTCTTAAGAAAAGTCAAGTATAGCTACATCATTGCTCAAAGTTAAAAAAAAATATCATACTTTATGATGTTAGTTTAAATACAAATATAAATTAAATCAAGAAAATTTAAATTTCTTTTTGCTGTATTGCAAATGTACCAAACCGTATCGAACAGAGCCGTTACAGAAGTGCATCGTATCGAACCAAACCATGAATTTTGTGAACCGTTACACCCCTAATATATATATATATATATATATATATATATATATATATATATATATATATATATATATATATATATATATTATATTCTATTCTATTCTACAAATTTAAAAAAGGTATTCTACACATGTACAGAGATTGGTATGCACCAGATCAATAAACTATAAAAATGTACAATTTTATTAACTGACATGACATTTCAAGGTCACAGCAGTAAAACTCTGATATTTCTAGGGTTTGCATGACCATTTCAAACCTGGCTATTTTACATTGAGACTCCTGAGACGCATATTAATTTTCCTCATCTCCTTTACCTTTCTCTGTATTGTTCATCATGACAGCGATCTTGTAGATGCTGAACTGTGTAAAAATGTTGTTTGGATTAATCCTTGCTGCCTCTTCTACAGCCTCTTTTGCCTTCAAAACAACAATCATGTAGTAAAAGTGCTGTACATAAACTTGTGTGCATGTAATGAGATGTACTTCATTATTTTTCCAACTACCTTGTCAAGTTGTTGCAAGTTCAGGAAACAGGATGTTCGGTTTCTTTGCAGTTTAGCGAGGTTGTGATCCAGCTCACCTGCTTTGTAGAAACTCAGTGAGTAGTTATACCACTCTAGAGCTTCAGAATAATTATTGGCCTATGGAAGAAGACAACAAACGTGACAGCTGTCTGGCAGAAATCACAACTACTTGATCATGGTGGAAACATACAGTACTATTTCCCTTATTTCGCAATGCAGACTTCCAATTCATTAGCTGCTAACTACAAGAACAAGTAAAGTAAACGGTAAAACTATTTGTGCTATGAACAATATATATATATATTATTGTATGGACCCCTAAACAAAGGTAATAGTACTCTGATTGCTAGTTATTTAAAGAGGTCATACAGTATAATGCCAATGGAGATGGGTAGGTTTAGGTATAGGTAAGGTGGGAAGACTGTTCTGCCAGGGTAGAGTAGTGAGATAGGAACGCTAACATTATGAAAAACTTTTTTTGCAAAGATTAATATAAATGTTAATAAAACTTTACACATACTTCTTCTGGAGTTGCAGAGGGAACATAAATAGTTGCCACTAATTCTTTTTTCAGGAGCAGCTTCTTAGCAAAACCAACGTTATACTGACCCTCGTTTATAAATCAGTCTGGTGAGAATGAATTCGCGCAAACATGAAAGCTCTGACGTTGATCATGGGAAAAACAAAACGTTATTCCCTTTGAAAACAGCGGTTCGGTTTTAGGAACATCAAAATGACTTCTGTGTTTGTTATTACACCCAAGAACAGAACACCACAATCGCTTAGACGCCATTCTGCTCCAGCGTATCAACAATAGCCGAGTATGATGACAGCTCACTCAGGGTTGGGACTGTTGAAACACTGCTGTCAATCAACAATCCTGGGAGGGGCGTCCGTTTTATTGACGTCACAAAAACGAACGGCTCAATTTGAGGCAGGGAAAAACATATAAGGAAATATAAACAAAAACACTGACTGGATGGATTTTTATCATTATATGATGGTTGTGTACAGGCACTGCCAACACACATTTCAGTACAATCAAAATGTAAAACTGCATGTACCATTATATGACCTCTTTAAAAAGAGCTGTGCAGAAGGAGACGGGAGGTGTACACATTAAACGTAAAACTTAATGTAATACTTCAAAATTTTTGGAAGCTCTATCCCACAGCAGAAGGTGGAGAGATGATAGAGTCTGTGGTGCTAGTTGCTTTCCAGTGTAATGTCCTAAAAAACAGTAAGTAAACACACAACTCAGTTAAAATTGTTTAATAAAACAACATGAAGCACATTCTTGGTGATAAACATAGAATGAAAACTACTCAGTTACTTCACTGGGTAACAAAATAATAAGTTTCGAGTACCAGTGATGGCATCCTCAATCTTCTGCTTGGCCAACAGGTCTTTGTCCCGCTGCAGCAGCAGCTCTATATGCATGAGCAGAGCAGAGCCCAGTTCAGGAGACGACTCAAAGTGCTGACACACCCTCTTCAGGAAGTCAAAGGCCAGAGGCTCCCTGAAACAACAACATGTTTAATTAATGCCTGTTCCTTTGAAGCACAGATTTCAAGAAGATGATTTTTTTTAGTCTGTTTAGAAAGATAAGAGATCATACCTGTTCTCGTTCACAAGCAATTTTACTGTGTTCAAGCACACTTCCAGAGGAACCTCATTGTCCAGTAGCTCGGACATCCCTGACAGGACGTGGGAAAGGAAGGGAAACATTTGTAGAGTGGAAAAATACTATCCACAAAAAGATTTCAGCAGTGTAACTGGGCTCACCAGATTTTACTGCATCATCTGGGCTGCAGCTTTTCACTAAGATACGAATCTTCAGGTAGAGGCCTGAAAACTGCATATGCTCCTGGAAAAAAAAGAGAAAAACAGTACGGTGTGTGCTATAGCCGAATCTGGTGTACTTTGACAAGATCTGGTTGCATTAGAATAGAAATGCTTTACCTTATTAGCCAAGTTCACAGCATGAATAGCTTTCTCCAGGTACTTCTGACAGTCCCACTCCAAATAAACTGTTGCAAGTAGTCTCAAGACTTTGGCCTGGAGGAATGGGAAATAAGATTATAATGCATTCACTTCATGCAAAAAAAAGTACTATTAAATAAACAGACAGTTGTTGGATATGGACATTAAATGTAAATGTGTTTTTTTTTACTCATTTTTTATGCTGATAAAATAATTTGTAATGAGAAAAAAAATATTACATTTTTCTAAATGCAACATTTTCATTAGTGGTCTCAGATTTTTTTTACCTCACAGTATATACGGTGTTGATGTAGCCTATATTTATATTTCTTACTTGCATCTCTGATCCAGGTGAGTATTTCACATTCATCTTGCCAATATCATAACTTTGGCTGAAATGCATAAGAAGTATAAATGTGAAGTGGAAAGAAATCTTAAAATACAAGGAAAAATGTCTTAATGGTCGGGCTGTAAAATCGATTAATTGCATCTAACATTAACGTTTGTGTATAAGAGTGAAATACACTACTTCAATGACATTAAAACAAAAGTTTGGGGTCAGTAAGATTTTAATTAATACTTTTATTCTGCAAGGATTTATTACATTAATCATGTGACAGTACAGATATTTTCTGTTGAGATGGTTTTCAGTAACACATGGTTTCTAAAATAAATAACTACTGTTCTTTTGCACTTTCTATTGATAAAAAAAAAACATGTATCACAGTTTCCACAAAAATATTAAGCAAAACAAGTGTTGTATAAATATTTAGTAAAAAAGTAAAAATTTAACATTGATAATAAGAAATGCTTTTGAGCACCAAATCAGAATATTCGTAGGATTTCTGAAGGATCATGTGACAGTTAATACTGGCTGCTGAAAATTCAGGCTTGCCATCAGGAGTTATTTTAAATTGTAATAATATTGTACAATATTACTCTGTTTATACTGTATTTCTTTACAAAATATAAAAAAAAATCATACCAATCCCAAACCTTTGAACAATAATGTATATTATAAATATACTTATACATAGAAATCCCTACCTGAGCCAAAATGTGCTTTCTTCATGCTTTCCCTGACTGTAAGTGACAACCCCAAAGTTGTAACAGATGAGAGAGAGATTTCCAGTCTAAAGGAGATTTCACAAAAAAGTCTTTATATTTACTTTTTATAGTCTGTATTTTCTAAATCCCTCTAAATCAGAATAACCCAATGACACCCCTAAACATGCTGACAACAACAGCTTGTTCACCTCTTTAGGGAGACGGAGAAGCATTTCTTTACATCGCTGCATGCATGACACTGCCTCCTGATGTTGCTCCTGAGAAACTGCCTATACAGAATACACACAAGATAACTTAAATTTTAAGGGGAAAAAAGTCAACATTTTTGTGTAAATTGTAAAAAAAATAATAATAAAAAACCAGCCCTAAACTCTCTCAAAGACAATTTTAGAAGAAATTTTAAGCTTTGTAGTCACTGCACATTGCTAAGCAGTTCTGCTCACAGATTCAGCTTGATAAGACAAAATCCGCAGCAAGTCTTTCTCTATGTCTCCCTTTGGTGCGTTTATATCTTCTACACAATCTCCATGGGAAGTTAGTCTGCTGTAAAGAGTCTCCAGGCTCTGTAAAAGTAGCATATTTTTTTGTTTCTTGTTATTACAGTCCCAACGGATTTGAATAATATTACAGGTATTTTTAATGTTCCAATATCCAATAACTATATATTTTTATTTTTGACATGCATCTATTTATTCATACATACATTGACAGCCATCCTCAAAAAAACATCAGCAAGTTTGGGTTGTTTACAATCAAGCCATTTTCTCCCTGTTTTACTGGCCATCTAAGGAACAGAGATTTCAGTGTTTTAGTGATTTACAATAAAATATGACCGGAATGTGCACAAATTAACAAATATACAGTGCCTTAACCCCTTCATCCATCCCTGTCTTATGCATGAATGTTAAATTTGAATAGGCTAAACAAATAAAACTGCTGGAAAAAGTGAGTGACTAACCAGTATCTGTTTGCGAACAAAAGACTCGGATGGGTTATTAGGCCCGCATAAATACAGAAGTCTGCATGCCACATGACGCACTGAAACATGAGTTTGTAGTGTATCAAATAATTGACATCTGTGAAAACATCTGGAGATGCACTTTAAAACTTTCTTTTGTTAGTATATTGTGAAATAAACAGTGACAGAAACAGACAGACTGACCGCCAGATCCATTAATAGACAAACAGAAAGATACTGAGAGACAGACAGATCGACCTTTGGCCTTTTGTCCTTCTGTAATAGTTGAGCCAACACGTTTGGTCACAGCCCAGTTCCACAACTGGATGCCGACTTCCTCCAACTACAAAAATTGATCATTTTTTTTTTAAAATTCAATATCTGAGCATAATTACCAGATTTCAATGGCTTCTATTTGTTAACATAAAAAGAAGAAGATAATGTCAGTTATGTCGAGACAATTAAGACGTGATTGTGACATAAGACCTAAAAAATAACACATGATCTTTAAGGGCTTCCGTGGATTTCAACTGAGGTTAGGATACCTGTGAATCCTGTAGTTTTGCTGCGCCATCTAGAGTTAAGATTTCTTTGAAGAGCGCCTCAATCACTTCATCTAAATTTGAATCGGCCTGTATGTGGAGAAGCTTCTCTGACAGACCTGTGAAAGAGAGTCTATCTTCAAACACGAAACAGCTTCACATACTGTGTTAAAACACTTCATGACGAGGTAAATTGAAATAATTCAAACAGATGATAGGCTACTAAAATGACTAATAATATTCAAAAGAGATTAACCAGCATAGCTTATCCCTGAAGCAACGTTAGATAACTACCACATATCTTCGTATAATATAGCCAGGCTATTCTTACTTTTTACATCGACTGCAAACTGCTCCATATTACTCTCCATTTTGTATATTTTAATACACAAGTAGAGTCACGTAATTTAAAATTTATCGTGTCAGTAGTTTCTGTGTGACCGTGACAAAAAGCACCTCTCTCGACCGTCCGCCGCCAAAACAAACGCGCGCGACGCCAAAACCCAGTATGACCTCGCGTGCTGAACTCTTAGTGTAATACTGCTGTATGGCCACAAGGTGGTGTCTCACATACGGTTATTTATCATTCAACTCCTTCAGATATTTCATATTCAGATTTAAGCAGCTTTATGGGCGTGGTAAATCAAAGCTTATCATTGCTACAACAATAAAGCTAATTATTTAGCAACTTAGTAGATTACAATTTGCTTTATGCATTATATATAATATTGAATAAATATAAGGACAGATGTATTATTTCAGATAACTGAAGAACTACTGTTTTCAAGTGTACATGCTGCTATATATTTAGAGTTCTCAACTTTGTCCTTGTTGAAAGGTTTGAACCTTATGGTATAATAGCATTGTTTTAGCATGATATCCATCACCTTGTGGCATTAGAACCTCATTCATTCACCTCAAAGAAAACATGAGTTGATGATAATGCTGGGTTTTTGTTTTAACAGAGGAGGTCATTGTTGAGCTGAAGGAAAGAGCTCAAGCTGTGTACACATAATCGGTTGTGAAGTCTCTTATTGTGTTCACTGCACTAGATTCAAAAATAAGATGTCTTAAAAGCCCACTCCTCTCAGTGCGCGGCTTCCAGCAATTGTTTCTGCCTGAGTCTTATCTAGCCACCGCGCTGGCCTGAGGGAAATGTGTGATCAGTTCAGAGGGCTGATTGCACAGGAGAAAGAAAAAAACAAACATGATCCTTGTGGCAAGTGGTCAGAGAGAAGCACAAATATTTCCTAAAGTCAGCTACATAAATAATATTAAAATAACAGATATATTTATACGTTTGTGCCAGATTTAAAAATAGTAGCCTACTTTGGTTGTAAATTCATTAGTTGTTAGATAAATATTATTTTGTTGTAGATTCAAGAAATACCTAAATCAGATCATCTCTGTTGCCAAACCAGGAAACATAACCAGATTTTCCTCAAATAGTATGCATTGATTTCAAGCTTCTTTAAATAAAACAAAAATACAGGCATTTTTAATTATTTTATAAATAAATAATAATTTACATATAAAATAATGCATAATAAAATGATTTATTAAATATAAATGGCATCATTTAAATAGGCTATATAGCCTAAACCTCATCAAAAGTAGAAATAGCCTAAACTAAAACCTGAACATTACAGCTACCTTCACTTTGAGTCACAAAAGCAATCGGTAAACTGTTATCTCTACTCTTTAATCACATTATCCTCCAATCAATATTGAAGAAAACCACACATTAAATCTCATCAGTAGCAAACTGTATTAAACTGTACTATATTCTGACACAGACCTTTTTGATTTCTGCTCTAACAGATTGACCATCTTATTCTGTGCATTTAAAGTATAGATAAGGGCATGAATGGACAATGTGTTACCAAACGTTGCGGGGAGCGTGTCCTCATTTGTAGCATCAAAAAGACAAACAGTCTGTAGTGCATCCATTCACCATGGGGTGTTGGAAGGTGAAAAGAAGCCCTGTGATTATTTACATTGATATAAAATTAGCTACACATCCTGTTTCTGGAGTTAAAAATAAACCTTGTAAATGTTTTTGCAAGGTATTTTTTTCTGAGAAGTTATCAGACAATGCCTGTTTACCTTTGAACCTAGATATTTTAGGTAACCTACTCTTCCCGGGGGGTCGATAGAGTTTGGTTAAAATAATGCAGTTGAAATGCCTATATTCTGCACACAGTCATGACATTCATAGAGCCATTTGGGTGGGACATTTCACTGAGATGAAATACACCTTTCATTAAAGCGGACAAAAAGAGCACAAACATTTACTTCAAGATATTCTGTCTTGTAAGAATCTGAATCAAGCAATATCTTAATTGAGTTAAGGCAGGAAAAGTGCGCCAGAAGTGCATTAGGAGTATCGCATGCAGTTACTATGGTGACGTTGCGTCCTTCCGTCCTTGCTTCATATAAAGCCTTCAAGAGGAAAACCCCGGCAGAAAAGTCAAAGGCAGTGGGATGGTTTATCAGTCGCTTGGCATTATAAGTTGTTTTCATTGTTATATTATTGTTAAACCTTCTTTATACAGTCTAGTTTGTGAAATTTCAATCACTCAGTTTTAGGAAGGAAGCGCAAACTTCGCACCTGCCCACGGGAGTAGTTTGGAGTTGCTCCACTCGTGTTTGTACCGGGGCAGAGGCGCAGTACCGTACGATACCTGTACAGTCACTGAGAGACTAGGAGACGTGTTTTCATTATAGAGGCATCACTGAAAGAACAATCTCTGGCATAACAACGGGAACTATACGCATAACTCGACATCAAGAGACATTTCGGTCCAGGTGGACTACAACAACTAGGCTACATCAAATAGAAAGTGACAGTATACGGAATATCTTTCGGCACGTTATTTTAACCATCGAAATGACTTGTGTTCAACCCTCAGTCAAAGGCTTCTTCACTTTTCAGCTGCTTTTTAATTACTTCTCAAGTGGTGAGTGTCGCTTTTTGCCATTTTTCTGCGCTTTAAGTGAAGCTGCACGCGATGTTTTGCTATCTTTGGGCTGCTGTTGTACAGATGCGGCTTGAAGTTCAGTTCTCATCCTGATCTGCAAAGTAAATAAATACGGATAGGCTAATGATGAAACATTTTAGTGTTATACTAGATTCAAATTACATCACTTATGGCATTGAATTAATATTTAGGTCTGTGGCTTGCTCTTATGTTGCACTTTTTAAACTATTTAGACTTCAATTACTGCTGAGGAGAAGAAACTCTGAAAACACATGTGATCTTGTAGAAATTGCATTTATTGTAACAAATTAAACAGATGGGCACAAATATGTTGGTACACTGATTAACAATTTTCATCATTGTATGAACATATGATGAGTTTTTAAAATAAGGTATGGATGTCATTTCTCAAAACCCAACGAGCTGCCTACCTCAGAATGTTTTTGAGGGGGTGTAGCATTTTTGAGATCATATGTGGCATATGTGCCAAATAAATCATAAGTATCTGTTCAGGGTTCCCAAATTTTGGGTAGCTGGGTTTTGAGACTCAACCATCAGCGCTCTGCACTCTGGCACTAACTGAACCACGCATTTATCAAGCAGGAGAGGTTTTATCCTTAAATGATTTTACTGACATTTACTCAATTATGGCGAGCCCAAACATATGGTACATTTTGTTTAATGGTCCACAGCTATGGAAGAACAGTTTGTCTTTGAATAACTCAACTAGCCCCATGGGAATAGTTTAGTTATTCGATGAATGAACACATTGTGATGGAAATATCAGGTGTGTGTTTTTATAACATTCAAAACAGTTTATTGTAAATGGGTTGTTTGGGCACATCTCCAGTTCTAGTGTTGTTGAGTTTGAGGAAAGAATATGTGTTTACACGAGAAAGTATATTGTTGACACTTGGCTGCTTGGTTTTCTGGCTGCAGCTCTTTATAACAAGATGGATAGTAAAAGGTGGATGCCATTGTTCATTGTGACACAACAGTTGTGCACTACAGATACAGGTCTTCCTCCTACTGTCCAAACAAACAGAAGCTCTTACTCTCATCCAAACAGAGGAAATACTGCTCCCCCCATGACTTTTTGGGTCTTCAAGCTTTGTCTACAAGGTCTCCAAGTAGATTTCCTTCGCTGTCCTCACGCAGAGCGTGGGAAAGACACATGAAGGAAGCGGATGGAGAGGCAGGAGGTACCCTTGAATTGTTCTTGCAGTAGAGGTCACGGAAATGTGACATGCTACCTGAGTAAAGATTCCTTCCCCAGACTTCTTGCTTGCTCCTCTACTCCAAATGTGTGTCAGTCGTCACAGACAATGGTAGAGCGGAAGAGCATGCCATTATATTTCATATGTCAGGGGTGTATGGTTAATCCATTAGTCAGAAATAGGGCATGGATACAAATAAAATGTCAGCCTGTTTATGGTGGGGGATTGTGATTATTTCAGATCAAACATTTTGTTAGCGCAATTATGTGAAATGATCCATGTGATTTCTTAAGTATTAACAATTCAGTTTTCTAGTTTATGAAATTGAAACTGTTACAGTGCATATTAAGAAATGCAAGGTGAGTCAGAGTGACTATCAAACTTTAACTTTGAACTTTACACATTTAGAGAAGTGAAACACTTCTTAATTTGGTTGTTAGAAGTTACTTACTGGAATGAGAAGGAAGTATGTTTTAGAGAAACTTTTAATAATGCCACTGTGTAGATATAACGCATCTTGAAATGATCCAGAAATTGCGCAAGGCTCTGTTTTAAAAATTTGCTGGACCATTTAAAGGTGAAAATATTCCAGGAATTTTACACATCTGAGAACCCTTCACATTACATTACTTTTCAGAACACACTGAATATGTGTTAGCGCACTCGTACTGGCAACTTTAACATCACAACTTTACAGTAAAAAATATTTAATTACTGGCTTGACAAATTAGGCCTGTTTCACATTGCATGCATAAGCAGCACATAGGCAATGGATCCAGTAACTGCTATGCAGGCTTACTTTGTGCTTTCAGACTGGATGCATTTATGCTGAGTAACAGAGATAGTCTTGGTAATGGCAATAAATTGTAAAATGATTATCAGGAGTTGGCCCTCAAAAAGTTGAAGGGATAACCCAAAAAGGAAAATTGTCATAATCTACTCACCTTCATGTAATTCCAAACCTGTAGGATTTTCCTTCATCTTCGGAACACAAATGCAGATCTTTTTGATGAAATCTGAAAGTTTTCTGTCTCTCCATAGACGTATATACGCAACTGAAACTTCGCCGCCCCATAAAGTTCATAAAGAGATCATAAAATTATATTCATATTAATCCGAGTCTAGCGGTGTATCCATTTTTTTCCCGATCACTTGATATAACAGATTTATTTTGGATTTTATTCACATTTGAACATTGATCTGCAAACATTAACAGAAGCTCAACTGTACCTGCTTGACGCGCAAGAACCAACGAAGTAAGCTCAGACGTCCTGCGCAACACGATAATGAACCTCATTGGTTTGCAGGTCAAGTGAACGCTTGAGTTTCAGTTTAGCACAACTGGTGTATGAGTTGGTGAATGTTTGTGAATAAAAGCCTAAATTCAATCTGTTCATCATATTGTGTCTCTTCAGAAATCGTTTAGTAATCCACTCAATTTCTATGGATTAGTTTTATGATCTCTTTGTGAACCTTTTGAAGTGTCAAAATTGCTCAGCTGTCTATGGAATGACAGAAATCTCTCAGATTTGATCAAAAAGATCTTCATTTGTGTTCCGAAGATGGGCGAAAGTCTTACAGATTTTCGTTTTCATTTCAGGGTGAACTATCCCTTTAATAGAGTGCCGAAGTTGCGTCGTCACTCTGTACGTCAAAACGCAGAAGTGAGTTAGCCTTTTAGCACTACCGGTTCCCTCGCTCTAAAGTTTATGGGATTTTTGAATGGGTTTTTGCTAAATCACCTGAAATAAGGTCTGTGGTGAACAAAGCCTCTAAATATTTTCATGTTTTGATCTATGACATAGAACACACAGTAATAATGTGTTTTTAAAAAACTTTATATAGGTTTCAAAATGTATAAATTTTGGATTAACTTGTAAAGATTATCTTGATAGACAAAAAACGTGTCACAACTCTTTTTTAAACACAGATCTTATTTTTTGCGATTTTACAAATGTCTATGGGGAAAATGCATTGCTTTTCAACTGAGGGAACCCATGCGCCGCTAGCTTCCGAGTTGTCCTACAAAGTGACGTCATCACTTCGGCACTCTAGATAAATCTTATTTCTGTCACAACAACTCTCTGGGCCCTATTTTAACTATCTAAGCACATGGTCTAAAGCGCAGGGCGCAAGTTCACTTAGAGCGTGTCCGAATCCACTTTCGCTTGTTTAACAACAGAACAAATGGTCAGCGCTGCACCAGGCGGATGGTCTAAAAGGTTTGTCACCTCACCCTATACTCTTAAATCTGCAGTCCGTAGCTTTTTTGTGGTTAAACATTATCCAAAATACACACATTAATAATGTTTTTAACTCCAGTGGTACTGGTGGATTTCCGCGGGAGATTCGAGTATGTCTTTGCGTCATTACGTCACATCTGTATAAAAGAAGGAGTTTCTGCTAGTCGGCTATATTGCGTGTGAGGATGTTGGAGATTTATAGACTTTTCTCACTGCACTTAACGGAGTAGTTCACTTTTTTAAAAAAAAATTGCTGATAATTTACTCACTCCCATGTCATCCAAGATGTTCATGTCGTTCTTCAGTCGAAAAGAAAATAAGGTTTTTGATGAAAACATTCCAGGATTTTTCTCCATATAATGCACTTTACTGGTAACCAAATGGTTCAATTTCCAAAAGACAGTTTCAGTGCAAACTGCAAACTGTTCAAAGGGCTTTAAACGATTCCAGACAATGAATAAGGGTCTTATCAAGCGAAACGAATCAGTTTGCACTGAAACTGTCTTTTCGATGCACACGTGCATGAATATGTATTTATAAATATATACAAAATAATTATACAGCACACACACACATATTATGTAAACTCAGTTTTTATTTTGGATGCGATTAATCACAATTAATCTTTGCACAGCCCTAATTTTAATCTAAATAATAATTAATCTGGACGAAACAGAACCTAAACTGCTCTGTGTACTGCTTACAGTGTGTGCATCAAGCCTGACAGACTATATCCCACAGTGAAATATGGTAATATGGGCATTTAAAAAATATATTTATACACAAATTCTGTGCATTACTACACAGTCAAAATAATTTCAGAAACTCTACTCGCACCTTGCTACACAAGGTATCCCCTCACCTCTCAGTGTTCTGCACATTCTGTAAACTATGAATATGGGTGGCAAAATAATTGTTTGAATATGTACTAGACTGTGTAGTGCCTGGGTTGAACTTGATTACTTTGAGTTTTTTTTTTTTCTGGATTACATTTTTTTTAAAGCTCAGGAACAACTGTAGTGTTCCTACTGAACAGCAGCAGAAGTGCATGTTGGGAGGAATACAGTAGGTAGGGGTCAGCCAAGTGCAATTCAAGCTCATCCACTCATCCCACAGCGGTGGGGTAGCTCACGAGTAGAGACTGTGCAGTGTGCTTTCTTGCTTGCTTTCTTTATTATTGCAATCTCCCCCCTCATGAAACATTAAAAGTACTGCATTAAATTATGTTGACATGTTTCTCTTCTCTCAAACTTGTCGGAATTAGTAAGACAGCCAAAGAAATTTTTGTACCGTGTTTTTTTTGTCATTTGGTATTTCATCCAAGTTGACTTCTCCCTTTGACACACAAATGTGATAGCTGCCCGTGTTGGGTTATATTGCAATTTCAAGGAGAATCTTCTGCATGAAGAACAGCAAAATCCCCTGAGCTCCAAAACATATTGTGGGAGATTATGGGATTCAAATCCACTTACTATTTCTAGGGTTTGTCATATTCTATGGTTTCAATATTATGATATGACCAGAATTGCCACTCAGTTTAGCTAGATGTTGTTTATTTAATTAACCATCTTATTTTTTTCGTATAGGTTGAGTGTGTTCGGTTTTTGACTCCACGTTACAAAGACCAAACCAGGAACTAATAAAATCTACATTCTCCATTGCTGTTGTCTTAACCTAGCGACTTGGCAGGGAGCAGTAGTTGTAGCAGAGGGACTTGCAATAAGAGAACACTTCAATGAATGAGAAGGCAGGCAGCACAGTTGGAGGTGTAGTAGCAACTTTTTTAATGGGTGGTCTTTAGATTTGTGAAGAGTTTACCATTAAGTCTGCTTTTTGCACCTTTGTCTGACCACATGAATTATAGTACATTTAAGCAGACATACCATTTTATTACACGGCTCTCTGAAATACTTGATTTTAATTGGTTATTTGTGTAATTTTACTGTCACATTTTCCATGCTTCTTGTGACATCTCTCTCTTCTCAAATAAAAATAATACTAACAAACTTATTATTATTCCAATGTAATTTCTTTACTTGGTGAACAGCCTTAATTATTGGTATAACATACAGATGGACAGTCAAACAATACAAGAGCTGATCTGTCTGGGTTTATTTTGGTGGGAAGAACTAGCTGACATTACCAGACATATTACATGATTTATGATATAAGCATAGATGACGATCACAGTTGTAAGGACAGTGTGTTTTGTTATGTTCGTAATACAATAGATCTTACAAAACATTATGTTTTTGTCAAAAATCATAGTCAGCTTAAATAGACACATATAGACATTTTACATGTCCCAGAAGGGTGCTTTGTCTTCTTTCAAAAAAGACAGGAAAGAAATTAATATGTGATTGGTCCCGTTCAAAGGTCGCCTGATGTTCGGTTCTGTGCCCATAGAGATGCTTACTATTGTTTGACGTTTTTTTTTTTTATTTGTCAAGAAGCCTTTGTTGTTTGTAAAGCTTTGAAATCATAATGGATATTGCAGCAAGGTTAAATGATTTATGAATTACCATTGTTGTGTAAGCCCAAAAAAGATTCCCCCTGCCCCGTCCTCAGAGACCGCTTTACTGGCAACTGTGCATCACATGGGTGGACGGGAAGCACGGGCAGTCTTGTACCAGCCACAGAGTAGGGAATTCCGCATATTATGACCGATGCTTACTGGGCAGCGACAGGATTTCCTCTGTACAAAAGACAGTACACAAGTAAATTGAATTGCATCTGTAAAAAAATCTCAAACATCATCTGACTTCATAAGTTCCAGATTTTTTAACATCCACCAGGGACCAATGACACATTTTGGTTTCTGAACAGTTGTTGGCTTAAATGTTTCCAAGACTTGTCTTTAGCTTTCCATGGAAAACCCACACATCATTTTGATGTAATTTAGAGATTTATGCGCCTCCCATCTCACACTCAAAATTCAAACCAATCGTCTTTGTGAAAGTTCCTCTACTTATTTGGACTTGAAGATTCTCTTGTTCCCTCGCAAAACTACACACATCTATTAATATGCCATGATTAACTGATTGCATGATTGTGGGAGGTCAGGAGGAACAGAGCCTTGTGACAGTGGCATGCCATTTACTGTAGGCTGATCATGCTGAATATGGCATCTGTAGCATCAGTCCTGTGTTTTTTTTTCCTTGCTTCCATTTTATTTTTAATTGGCTTTAATGGAAACCAGGTCCCAGGCCCCTTGAAGCACCACAACAAGCCTCATTTTTGGCATTTTTGAGTCTCTGTGATGGAAGAATGCTGTACACAGCTGTTGGAGAGGGGGGCAAAGTGCCGCGCTGAGGTCAGCACTGGGCAGACATCAGGGGCAGGTGGGGGTCTGTGTGCTGTGGGAATACGTGGGTGTACAGGGACAGAGACAAGAGGTTTTTATGAGAAAGTGCTCTCCTTAAGTGGGCTGCTGGGGGCCCCTGCTGAACAGGGCAGCTGTGAAGACAGCGAGAGTTGTTGGGTTTTATAGGATGTGATTCACTGTATCTGTTTGCGTGCAGGGGTACATCTGTGAATGAGGCTTAGAGGAAAATATGAATATTTGGATGTCAGCAGGAATTAATAATTTTCAATAAAAAGTATCTGGTATTAGACCAAATCTACTGTGCGGCCGGTAAACATATTTCAGAGCAGTCAAAACAATATCGACTCACTCTGACTAAATATCTCTCTTTCAGTACAGTGGGAACAGCAGTATCTTCTAGTTGAAGATACTAGATGTAACAGATGTACAGTGTTTCTAAAAACATCCTAATGAGAACATGTTGAACATTTTGTCCTTATGAAATTTATAGGAAATATAATTCATGATGGATTGTCTGAGACGGGCATACAGTTACTGTCTGACACCAACAACATTACAGCAAAGACATTTTTAATGTGTTTTATTTCATGTGGAAATGTAAATCTTTTACAACTCTTAGAAGAAGATGTCCAAATATCTACAGAACAGATGTGTAAAAAAAAAAAAAGCTTTCAGCTCAATAAGAGAGTCACCGTAGGGGAGGTTATTTTTTGACTAGGACAGCTGGGGTTATGTCTGGTTATGTCTCTTCTGGGCAGAGGGATAATATCAAGCTGATAGAGGTGTGTGCTTAACGTGAAAATCTCTGGCTACATCCGCTACCCTTAACTGACTTTGTACTGTGAAACAATAATGATGTTGTAGCATATTAAGAGGAAGTTCATATTAAGTGGCAGTGTTGGTGTGGTAAGTTCATTCTGGCGAATGCAGCTGTGTTTTTAAACCATTTATGAAAACTAAATTGTGCTATTGGTCGGAGAATGTACTGATAATGACTTCATGGTATCTGGTATGAGACTGTCAAGTAAGGTGGGTGAAGATTAGAAGAGAACATAATGCAATTATCATCCAGATTGTAATACACAAATCTTTTTAAAAGATCATCTTGTGTTTTGAACACTGATGCTGTTACAAAAATTTCCATTCTAAAATCTTAAGTAAAAGTGAGACTGTTCTACATGAGATTTTTTTTACTCAAATCTTACCAAAACTATTGTTAGATATTTACACCTCTTTTCATTTGGCGACTTAAAAATGTGACACTCATGCATGAGGCACTGAAAAAGTGAAGAAAAACATTAAAAACCGTGAAGCTGTCCACAAAAATGTGTCTTTGCATTCTACTGTACGCCACTTCCGACGCATAAGTTGTGATTTATAAAAACAAAACTTGACGGCAAAATTTGCGCACCTGCACTCAAACTCTGACCCATGCGTATGAATGTTTTGGAGAAGGAGCAGTTTGGCGACACCAATGGTGAGCTGGAGTTAAATGTCTTTTTGATCACTTTTAAACAGAAAATCTAAGGAAATTATACATCTAAGATAATACAAATATAATTTCACTCAGAAAACCTATCACTTGAAGCAAATATCCATCCCTTCTTAAATATCTGCTCAAGCGAGTGCGTTGGGCCGTTTATTGAAACTGACGCAGATGAAGTGAAACCGTAAATCTTCATTATGAGTCCATCATAAATAGTGCATGTTCATAATAACAGTTTAAATAAATAAATGAATGATTTAAACTATGTTTTACTTCTGATATAAACATTTAGATTAAATATGTCATTCTCATTAAGGGTGTTAAACACTTAAACTACATGATATCATTACTGAGAAGTTACAATATTTTTATATTCAATAAATATAAATATTTGTTGTGGATGTGATGTTTTTGAACATTTCCTCTGGCATGCTGTCTGTGTTGTAATGTGTTACCTACATAGACAATTGCTTATCAGGATATCAGATTGTCTGAGAAAATGGTTTCGTGCAAATAATGCACGACAAGGTCTTTCTGTTTCCATTAAAAATATAAAGCAATTAAAATACTATTTGGCCAGTGGAAAAGATTGAGAAAAACTTTCTCTGAAAAGCATTTTGCACAATTTTATTTTATTTATTTAAAAAGCAAGGGAAGGATGGGCTACTAAATGATTTTTATTAATGTAATGTGATGGCACTCGTATTTCATATTTTCCTAATGTCTTGTACAGTTAAACATGTTATCATGTGGATGAATAATCATATGCAAATGATATGCAGATGAGTATGCATAGTAAAACTAGGCGTTAAAATCTCCATATTTGGTTATTTCGGGGTGGAGACGCATGTACGTACGCGCATTCTTCCGCTGACTGGGATTTATAAAGTAAATTCTGTGCAGGTTCTGGCATACGCACGGTTTTATAAGTCTGAATTTTTTGCGTACGACATTTTTGGCTTTCGGCGCACGTACATTTTAGTAAGGATTCTACGCGCAGTTTTATAAATTGGCCCCTGGTCTTTTTGTCAGGCGAGGTTTCCCAGAAGACTGAAAATCCAAATATCATTTTTGCCTGGTGACACAAATAACTTGCATTACAGTGCCACAGCACAAAGAAGTCAGGGAGGAGGTTCAAAAGAAGGAAATCACTTATGAGATGACTGTCAACTGTCCTGGGCAGCAGAGGGAATGATACCACTTCCTGTACCCAGCGGACTCATGGCTCCTATCATCAGCTTTACCTGGCCCCAGACCAGCAGTGAACCTTCACTGTAATAATAGCACACAGAAGAGATCTCAAGAGATCTAAGTTAAATGAAGCTCCTTATCGGAGTATAAAAAGGTGGCATTATGCAAAGGACTGACTGATGTGAAGGATGTGTTTAAGGACATCTGATTCATCTGGGTCTGTGTTGTTCTCTCACACACATGCTGACAGAGGTGACCCCTCTGTGGGGGGCACAGCTGTACATCTGGCCTCCATCCTCTTTTGCAGAATGTGTTCACATGCTCAGACACACTGTTTCCACATCTCTGCCAGCTTAAACCTGTCCAGCACAGACTAGACTGCTTTGAGCTGGATTCTGGAGCTCCACATGGAAGCGGAAAGGCTATTGCATAACATTCTGATTCAGTGTCTCTAATTCACACTGGTGAAGGTGCATCTCGTAATTGCTTAGTGTTCTGGTTTTGGTCAGCTTAGATTTACCTTTATGCTTAGGTGTTTTTCAGTTCTCCAGGGAGAACTGCAATACCCATCTTGTATGGTTCAACAAATATTCTGTCATCATTCACTCACCCCGAATAGTATTTGTAAGTGGAAACTTGTTAGATTTTACCACATTGTAGCTTTGTGTGTGATGCACTTGAGATGTTAGCGTGTCTCTGATTGACTGTGTGTTGTGCTGTATTGTGTTTTCTGTAGGGTTGGTAGAGGGATCTCATCTGCCCGATCCACAGCTGCTTCCTGCCGAAGACACACACCTTCAGCATGTTGGTGGCACACTCACGCTCATCTGCAGGTACTGTGCCCATCTGCTGTCCTATCTCTCACACAAACACACATAGAATATTGTGTGCCCTATAAATATATTTATTTGTTGTTGTTGTATGTCACCCATCCACAAAATACGTAAATATATATATATATATATATATATATATATATGAAGAGTTCAGATGCAAAAGCCTCTAAATGCCATTTGAAATTTTCTTCTTTAATGATGATTTTTATCAAACTTGTATTATTTAAGTTCAGTAATTTCACTTAAATGGCAATGATAATTACCTATTAATTGTTATTTAAGTGAAATTACTGAACTTAAATATACAAGTTTGATAAAAATCATCATTAAAGAAGAAAATTTCAAATGGCATTTAGAGGCTTTTGCATCTGAACTCTTCATATATAAATAATAGTAAGCATTCCAATATTCAGAGAGAATAAATTAAGCTAAATTTATAATAATTTAAAACGATCAACTTTTTTTAATTAGCCCTTTGAAAACCAGTTTACCAGCTTACACCTATGTTAATTTCCATGTTGCTCCAAGTATTTTAGTGTGACTAGTGCTTGTTTAGTGCTGATGTGTATTGTGTATAGTGTCCATGGGTGATGTACAACATTTCACTGCAGTTTCCAGATGAAATGAACACTAGAGGCGGTAAAACCAAAAAACAATTCCCTTTTCACTTTAATTATGATTACGGGGGAAAATAATTGATTAAAAAGGATCTGTGAACAAAAGAGTTCAAAGCCTCATAGAAGAAAGCTAAAATGACATGATTCCTTCAGTAAATACGTTTTTATCTCACATTTGCTTTAGCTCTCATTGTCAGTTAGGTTTAGGGTAGGGTTTAATAGGGGGTATGTATTTCATTTCATTTTCATGCTATGTAGTGCCCGTCACTGGACATTACAGTTTTGCAATGGAGGAGAAAAACAAAATTACTTATAGTGTCTCTTGTGGATCTGTAACTTGTGCAGTGAAATGTAACTGGAGCAACGCATTTAATTTTTTGCAGAACAACTCATTAACTGTCGTGGTCTTTTGGTGAAACTGATCGGGAAAGCTTTGATGTTTAATTTAGTTAAGCAACCTGGTCAGCACCAACATCTCATTCTGGGGCCCAGTATCTCAATCACAACATGCTGTTTGCCCAGAAAGAGACATTCTGTCATTATTTGCTAACCTTCATGTCTTTCCAAACTTGTATGACTTTCTTTCTTCTGTGAAACAAAGCCTACAATAAGATATTTCGAAGAACAGTGGTAATCAAACACTGGAAATATTCCACGCAGACATTTCTCATAATATATTTTTTTGTACATAAGAATGAAGAAAGTGAGTCAAACGGGTTTGGAACGACATGAGAGTAAATACATGTTAACAAAATTTTCATTTTGGGGTCAACTATTCCTTTAATACTGTATAAGAACTTAAGCGGGAGCTGTATAAATACACTGATCTTACACCATCACTCTTTAAAACTAAACTCATTTGGTTTTGCTTTAACATGGGTTGAGAGGCCTCAAAGAAAAGCAGTATAGGCCCAAAAAAGCCATCATATCCAATTATTGCAGAAAAAAAAAATGGATGGGGGCTTTTTTAAAAATATACACATCGTTTAGACATTAAGAGAGCATTTCATGCTATTGCAGTCATGCCAGGAATGCTGACCCCGAAGAAGCTTAACTAATGTAATGCTTCCCTACAAGGTCATGTGAGCAAAAAGCTGATACTGTCTTTGGCTGTGGACAGATTTAAGAGTGAAGTTGCATGACCCATCAGGCTAGACGCAACAGTGGTGGTATGTGAGATATCTCTGATTCTCCACTGGGATCCTTTTAATGTGCCCTTTTAAAAACAAGCACTGTATTAAACATGCCATTTGGACACTTCTTCCAATTAATACCTGTTCCCATGTGAAAGTTTGACACTATGAATGTTTAAAAATCAAAAATGAGCCTGGGAATATGTACAAGGAATCTGAAGTGTCAGACAAGAGTCATTTTCAATAATTCAAGTCAAGTCAAGTCATTTTATTTGTACAGCACATTTAACCGAACAACAGTTGACCCAAAGTGCTTCACAGGTTAAAACAGGAAAGGCAGAAACAATATGCCTTAACAAATTCATAAAATGAGTACAAATTCAGAAAGAACTCTTGAAACTTTTAAGACAGATGTAATCAGTGGAGGATACTTGCTTTCTTGGGGATAAACACTCAGTATGCATAACTCTAAAGTTATGATCAGGATGCCACTTAAAAAAACACCTGCAATTGATGTAGTCTAGTTGAATTATTATTAGGATTATGTTTTTAATTTCACAGTAAACTGAAAGAGGCTGCAGTACTGTTTGTATGTCATTTGTGCTGTAATTTCCTGATTTTGTATTTAAGTTTTGTAATATGTCATGAATAGCTAAAAAAATCAAAACCAATAGCAGCAGACAGACACTCCATTGGCATAAGACTGTTTGCCTATGAAATTGTACTTATTTTTGGTGATGTTTTGTTTCTATGGTGTGGTGTACATTAGAGGATCAACTTCGCTGCACTGGAGGCTGGCGAACAGAAATGTGTCATCAGGACTTATTGAGTCTTGTGAAGAGAGAAAGCACAAGCACTGCAGCAAGCTGGTCATACACAACCTGAGGCACAGTGATACTGGCTTCTACACATGCAGTTATCAAAAGTCCAGCAATCATAAGGTGTCCACATATGTTTTTGTTAAAGGTAAGATTAAGAATACTTTTTTATTATTATTATTTTTTATCATAGACCAAGAGATTGTAGTAAAATAGTTCCATAAAACAAAGCTTGTCTTTAGAATCAACCGACCAAAGAGCTAATTATTTGGCATAATACTCATGTACAGTACATTACTGTTTTTGGTTACAAATAAAATGATCCCTACTGGATGAAACTAGAAACTTGGCACTTTGCTTCCAATTACTTTCCAGAAGAGAAATTCTGTGTTTTCTGTGTGAAGCATGACCTGGAAAGACTCCAAGCCATTAGAAAAGCATTATATTAAAAAGGAAATTAAGTAATGAGTGGCCCCAGACCTCACCGAGACTACAACAAAGCCATAAACCTGTTAGCCGGGCAGTGGAGCTAGTAACTATTCAGCTATGACTGCACTCATTGAATCACTGAGAACTGGACTGTATACGCAAGACAGAACCAAACTGTCATAAGACTAGGAAATAGAAAATCAGTGCCACAAAAAGTTAACATTTTAAGCAAGTGCAACAGCAGAGTTTCATGAACATGCCTCAAAAATATACACTACAGTTCAAAAGTTTTTCAAGTTTTGAAAAACTTTCTGTTCATCAAAGATTCATGAAAAAAAAAAACATTCATGGTTTCCACAAAAATATGAAGCCGCACAACTGATTTCAACATTAATAATGAGAAGATATGTTGATTTCTTAAGGATTGTCATGACACTGACGAATGGAGTAATGGCTGCTGAAAATTCAGCTTTGCCATCACAGGAATGAATTACATTTTAAAATATATTACTGAAAATAAGTTATTTTATATTGTAATATCATAATAATAATATATTGAATGTATTTTTTTGGTCAAAAAAATTCAACCTTGGTGAGACTTCTTTAAAAAAATATTTTAAAAGTCTTACTGACCCTCAACTTTTGAATGGTAGTGTATTTCCAAAAAGAGCTGAGATAACTTTAGCTGTGAAAATTACAACAAAGCTCACCAAGTCTCTGGCTTACCAGCTGTTTTGTTTAGCAGACCTCTTCCACTTCAGCCTGCTGCATGTATTGCCAATTTAATACTTGATAGTCCCCTGGTTCCTCTCACTATGTGATCCCACTGTTTATGTGAAATAAGTTTATTTAAAAAAAAAAAAACATATTTTATTGCATCTTGTTTGTTTGATCACACCAATCTCACAGCATAGCTGTACAGTAACATCCCCTCCTGCCAAGCTGTTTCTTTATCGAGCAGTCTGTGTGGCAGTTTGCTGTTGAAAAAAGAAAAATGATCTGACTTTATCTGGGATATTTAATTGCTGCTCTAGGCATTTTCTGAAGAAGTAAAAAAAGTCATTGATAAAATATTAAATGCTTTTTTTTTTCTTTTTTTTTAAGCCATTCAAAATCATACAGCTCATGAATCCATTAATGAATTATTGTATTTGTGATTGGTTAATTAGCTTTGTTTGAAGCAAAGTGTTATTATTTTGTGCTTACTATATTATTTAATGCTTAATTTTAAATTACAGATCCCAATCATCCATTTGTGAAAGCCTTCAGTTCACCATACACGCTTTTTGCGTATCGGAACGAACCCTTTTTTGTGGTCCCCTGCAGAACAACGTCCCCGAACCAACGTGTTTCCCTTGAGACTGTGAGTATTTTAAGTTATTGCCACTGAATGTAAATATATTCACACATAATTTACCGCTGCATGTCTTAGAGGTGAATGTTTTACCGGTTTACCATACCTTAAAAGCCTTGACATGAAAAATAGAGGATGTTTTGAATTACCTGACATTGATGAATACATGGGGACATGGGCGTTTTTGAAATTTTTTCACACCCATTTAAGCCCTTAGCATGCATATATAGATAGAGACAGAGTGCTTTAGACTCAGGGAAGCTCAAGGAGGCCTAAGGAGTCTCTCTGTCTGCTTCCTGTAAGAACAGGAAGTTCGTGTTTGACTGTTGTTTTTCACTTAGAATAGAAACTCAGGAAATTAATAAAACACATTTTTCTGTTCCAGCTAACTAAAAAAAGATTAAATAGCAAAAGTTTGTCTTTTATTTTATTTTATTTTTCTATGTTATATCTGATGGAACACCACCACATCTTATTTTAAGTATACAAGCAAGCAGCCTCTTACATAAGTCACGGAAGCAGTAGATTCTGTCCTTCAAACAGCATTGGCAGTGAACTTCAACAGTTTGTTTTGGGTTTTTTTTTTCATGGTGGTCATGTTGTGGGTCTGGTCATTTCTCACAGTCCTATGGATAACACTTCTAAGCCAGATGGCACAGATAGTCATGTGACCTTCCTGCCATTGGAAGATCTGTGGTATTCGTCCTTCCTGTTTCCTTCCTTCCCTTCCTTCCTAGCAGGGCACTTGGACCACGAACAAACAAAATAAGTAAAATGGTGTATACAACTTAACTATGATCAGTTTCTCACAGACAAACTTAGCCCTGTTTTACTCATTAATGGATGTGCTACTAATCATGTGCAGTAAAAGCTTCACACACTTTGTTTTCTTCTTCACAGAAAGAACATTTAGTACTTATTTTTAAAGATGACATAAATAAATCCTCTCCTTTCGCTCTCCAGATGAATCCCATGGGAGATCATATAAAAAGTAGGATTGAGGATCTTTGGGATCCAAAGATAGGTTTCACAATCCCTTTGAGACCTTATGACAGTTACCAACTGATTACATGTGTGACCAGAGTGAATGACACACAATTTTCATCATACTACATCCTCATAAGGCAAAGTAAGTCATTTTAATTGCTAAAATGCATAGCTCAAAGGTAGCTAAAGAGAAAATCCCAGTTACGCAATTACTTTTTGAAAATCTGTCATTGAAAATTACAAAAACTTTTTTCGTGACACAACCTAGATTCATGCCCTGTTCTCTGTGCCTAGCTTTGGAGCTGAGAAACATCCGCATCGAACCAGAACGACCAAAAGTGCTAGTTGGTGACACCCTGGTCCTCAACTGCTCTGCAGAGACCACTTACAATGGCATAATTGAATTTGAGTGGCAGTTTCATAAGAGTCGGGTGAGTTATTAGGAGCCCTGCTAAAATGGTATTTGATGAATACTGTACAACTACCCGATTTAAACTAGTGTTATGTAAAACCTCTGAACTCCCCATCTGTGTTTTTAGATCAATTGCACTCACCAAATGAAAGTAACAAGGGACCCACCTGGCCAAATCATCGTAATGACTAAAGCATTAATTATACCTAATGTTACAATGGAGCACAAGGGCACATATATGTGCATAGGATCAATTGAAGAGAACAGGCTTCCTACTTCAACTAAAGTTACTGTATACGGTGAGGATGTGATAGTTGTGCCACTATCTTAACAAATTCATGCTTTTTTGTAGAAAAATTTGAATTCATTTATTGGATTGTATCATTTTGTATGTTTGTCTCCTACAGAACATCCATTCCTCAATGTGACCCACAATAAACGCAAATTCATTTCTGCTATAGAGGGTAGAAAGGTGCAGTTTGAGCCACGGGTCAATGCCCTGCCTGCACCCGACAGAGTGTTGTGGTAAATTCATGCTTTGCATTTTTAAAATAAGAGATGTGACTCAAAAGCCATAAGAAGAATGTAATGTGTAGTAACCAACTAAATGTGTCCTACCAGTAATGCATTAATTGTACAATTATTGTATTGGTGAGTTGTTATTTTTTCTGCTGCCAATTTGTATAGGTACAAAGATGGAGTTGCTGTTTCAGAAAATTCCACATGTTATGAGACTGTGGGCTTCAACCTCACCATAAAACAAGTGAGGCAGAAGGATGCTGGGATCTTCACTATTGCACTGTCCAACCAGGAAAAGGGGCTCTACAGAAACCTGAGCTACAAGCTGGAAGTCAGAGGTAATGCAGAGAAAGCCAGTGTGAACTGCACATGATTATGAGCTTCTGATGGTTTTCTATTCTTCAAATTATATCAAACTAATTAGGGCTGCCACAAATAAACATAAAAATGCTAATAAAAATATCCAACAGCCACAGGTTTTGTTGCTTTTAAACTGTGATTTGTTTTTTATCTGCACTTTCTATAGTCGTTTATATTGAAATACGTGCACACATTTGATACTTTTATATCGATTTATTTTATAAGCATACTTTTATATTGATTTAAATATCTTCATTGTTTGAGTAAAATCTCATTATTTGATTTATTGGGGAATCGAACTTGAAATGAAAGAATCAAATAGATTTTTGTTTTTTACATGTGAGTGAAGACAAACTTATTCTTCAGCAAAATTACTGATTGCATTGGGCATTATGTTTTTTTTAAACTCTCAAAGGAAAAAAAAATCTAAGAAAGCAGAGGAATTGATATGCTCTTCTCTGGCAAGAGCTGTGGAATGTGCTGTCAAAGCTGAAATTTTAGTAATGTACTGCCCAGATTTACCCTGAATTTCTGGAAACCTTCCATCCCACAATGTACACAAGTATAATGACCTCTTCTAGCCTAATATAAAATATGTATTTCAATGCTTCTCTGCCCTCAACCTGAACTGAAGTATATGACATCATTACAGAGTAAAACCAAGGTCAAAAACAACAGAAACAAAATTTAGAGATTTCTGGTTGCAATTAAGAAACTATTTTAGGCACCATTAATCAGATGCAGAAATCTGCCTGATGCTAAATCTTCAAACATGTTGTTTTTCTCCTTCATAAGCACAGACACACTTCAGTGAGGTCTATAAAGGCAATAGTTTACATAAACTTGAATATTCTTACATATTGGAGTTATGAGGTGAAAGTTTTTTAACGCAGCCAGGGATCTGCAAATGATCTGTATTATTTTCTAAGACTGACCATTTAAATGACTAATGTTCTGTCAATATGCTCACAGTGAAGCCAAAGATCTATGAGGAGGATGTTGCTCCAGTGGGCCCCCAAACTTACAGATATGGCCAGAGTCACAAGCTCACCTGCACTGCATTTGGGATTCCCATGCCAAACATTACCTGGTTTTGGCAGCCGTGTGACCCCAGACCTGATCTTACAGAGTAAGTAAATAACACACACACAAAAAAATACACATAATCAGATTTGCTTTGTATCAACAGGTCTTTTGATTAGTAATTTGTCATTAAATTAAAAGATTGTACTTCAGGTCACATTTTATTACGTCAAAGGAAAATTATGGGCTATATTTTTTTTTCTTGTTATTTCCACAAATTTTGGCTAGTGGTTCCATAAACAGTCGTCACCCTCCTGCATAGCATATCTCTTCTCTTGGTGTTAACTTCAATGATGAATGTTGGCCTTTACCCATAGCTTTCATTATTCAAATGAACTGCATCCGTTTCCTTGACATTGGTCCAAAATAAAGTATGCTTATTGGTGAAAAATAGCCCCAGAGCTACATTTTGCAGACACTGACTCTGTAAATGTGAGGACAATTTATTGGTATCATTGCATTGTGTTGAAAGCAAGAGTATCCCAGTGTAAATGCCAGTCTTTTAGTGAACCTTTATGAATGCTACAGAATGTCTCCTAAAGTTGGTGTGTCATGACAAGAGTTTCTCGTAATTGAGAGTGATTATTTGTCATAGTTTACTGCCACATTTGCGACAAAATTACTTCAGGCTTTGTCAGGCTAAAACACTTTGGCTGTTTTAAATATAATCAGTGATGGCAGTAAACACAACAGCTCATAATATAGATTGTGAGAAGGCGTGATTTTCAACAGCTAATGAGCGAGGTACATTGGACGGTTATTGCAATGGCCTAGTAGTTGGATGAACAGAGAAACCCTTTCCTCTTTTATTTTAACATAGTAAAATGAAAAAAGTGTTCACACTGCAAGATTTGGGAGTTGTGGGAGCAAATCCCTATATGATCATAATTTAGTTACGATATGTACATGGACATTAAGTGTCCATCGTTTGAGATCGCATTACTACACTCATGAAGGTGAGATGTTATCAGTTACCCTTGTTGACCGTGGCAGTCTGGGATCAGCCTTATCTCGGCCGTCCAGAGAGTGGGGGTGTTTCCTTTGAACGGTGACGCATGACTCAGCCCTTCCTGTCACGCTGCGGTTTCCTCTCCGACCTCGAATCTCATTAATCCGATTGTTCCTCCACTCAGATTGATGCAAAACAGGTCTTTTGTCTCCTGTGGCTTCAAGACATAAAACACATGACTTGATACATGGTCCTTAAATGCAGATAAAAGAAACACACATTCAGTAGTGTCCATGAAACCTTGCGGTCACTGGCAAAAAATAAACATATCTGAAAGAAGTTGGCTAAAAGAGTTCATTTGCCCAACAGATTTCTTTTTTTTTTAAGTTTTCTGTTTCTCACTAAAAGTAGAGGGCCTTCACTGAAACCCCATGGCCGTACGCCTTGGTATTTCCTTGTGTACAAGTACATCCTGCTTGGATGTCAAAAGACAGAAACTTCCTCTGTAAACTCTAGAGCAGTTTCTGATGTAAACGTATCAGAAAAGCCATTCCTTATTACAATGGCAGGTTCACAACAATTATGATTTCTCTAAATATATGTTGTTGTTGTTGTTGTTGTTTTTGTCTGATAGGTGCAGACTTTACACTGATCCTCTTTCTGTTGACGACGCCACTGAATCACACAACCATTATCCTCATAATCTGATTAAAGATATCAACACAAAGGTTGGAGTATTAAAAAGTAAAAACAGGGTAGGTATTATTGTTATTTATTAGTAAAAGGTTTTTGCCCTTAAAGATGCATTCAGTATTTTCCCTCTTTAATTAAGATTTATGTATAAAGAAATGAGTAATATTTTGGAAAAAATGTATTAAAACATGTCCACCCGTACGAGATTTCATGAAATTCAGTAGATTATTCAGAAAAGATGTTTTATTTTACATGGAGCGGTCGTGTCATTGCAGCTGTCATGTTGAGATGACATGACCAGACGAAATTTTTACTTATTTTATCTCGCTAAAACAACTTCTGTCATTGCTTATACGGTATGCTCTTGCAAAAATGCTGATTTAGAAGTGAAAGGGAACAATCAAAATCTGATGAACAGCATACATCTGTCTTTCATTTAAACCCCATAAAGTCTATTGAACATTCACATCACCAAATTGCCCTTTTAGAAATCATTTTGAGAAAATATCTCTCAATATTATAAAAACCACAAAAAAAGCAGCAATCTGCATTTTTTCCAGACCGTGCAATCTGCATCAGTAGTCTTTTTGACTGAAGTACTAATAGATTTGCGAGAAATGACATTCAGTGTGTGTGTGTGTGTGTGTGTGTGCGTGTGTGTGTGTGTGTGTGTGTGTGTGTGTGTGTGTGTGTGTGATTATGTGTGTGGAACTAATAGCTGAGGCTCATTTAGCTCTGCTGTAAATTATGCCACGCTTTAGTCACCTTCAGTGGAGGACAGAGGCCAGTAAACAGGGCAGCTGCTGCTTTGAGTGGTGCCTCAGGACTGATTTATACTGATATATCTGACCATCTTACTGAGCGCACTGAAGCCAGTAAAGTTCTCATAAACAGAACTTTCTCCCAGGACTATTCATGCACTGAATGTTGATTGTTTCAGGCCTGGTTTCAAATACATGAGATGACTTTAAATACTATATATGTACAGGGCAGTCATTGTGGTCCTTCCAATGTGTTGATATCACATAAACATCTGTGGGGAAACACCACTGAGAGCTGCAGTAAGGACCACAACATAGTTCACCAAGGCCCTTAATTTGACCATATCACATCAGGGATTAATCCAGATTGCTACTGTGTCACTAGTTGTTTGCTTGTCACTTTGCCATCCTTTGCTTGTGCTGCCAAAAGTTACAGTGAACACTGCAGACATTATGAAAAACATTCCAGGGGGCCTTATTACCAAAACCACTCACCCAAAACATGGGTGTTGCAATGAAGCACAGGTTTTCATTTGTACCCTTCCTCTACTTTTTGGTGTTACTGAATATGGAGGTTAAGCAATCTAAATGCAAACCATCAGCTATGAATGATTTTTAGTCAAAGCTAGTCTGGTGCTTAATGTGGATATATTTCCTTACAGCAGCGAGATTTATGGGACAGAATATTCTCACAGTAGGAATGTCATTTGAAACCTTTCATGCCTGCCCTCCCTTGTGCAAGGAGTTTCGTTCTCACTATGGAATAGGTGTACATTTTTACGTTTGCTGCATTGACAGGCTCTTGTGACAAATAGATGATGCTTTTCAGGGGTGAAGCACAGCGGTCAGTGATAACAAGGCCTTTAAACGGGTGGGATTTGTTTAGAGTGAATTCCTTTCTGTCACCTCATATAAATTTCCCTGCTCTGTGTAGAAGGCCTTGCAACCACAAAATGAGAAAGGGTCGATAAAGCAGGAAGGTCACTGAATTTCTGACTAGGTCATCAGATTGAGTCAGATTTCAGTTTTTAGGAGGTTTATCCAAAACATTGTGTGAAAAATGCGTGTTCTGTAATGAGATTAATAATATAAAATAGTATGTCTGCATTGGAAAGTATGCCGAATATTTTAAATACAGCAGAGCGCTATTTCAGTGCCTATGTAAACTGGATTGGTAATGTAAATTCATCAGTTTCTCAGGTATATTTTAGTGCAACGTGCCAATACAAATCAGCTGCATGTAAGACTAAACAGCGACATGCCATTGCTCTACAACAAGTCCGCAGATTTACATTAACCAAGCTCCACACCTCATTGCTGTCTGTCCAGCAGCGTAATGTGTTGTGTACAAAAGAAATCCTAACCTTATAAAAATTCTTTTGCATTAATTATGACTGTTCTGTCTTTCTTTACAAACTATACAGATTTTTTTTTTAAATAAAAGTTCAGAATGTTGTTCAGAGCCAATGTGCTAAGTTTCAAATAACTCTTATAAACAGTCTGTGATCCCCAGGAAGTAAACTGAAAAATGGGTATATTGCTCCAGAAATACACCCAGAGTGTTTCATACCTTTGATGTGACGGCCAGGAAAACAGATGTCGTTTGAAACTGAAAACAGTGCTCTGGAATGGTCTTTTGGCAAAAATCTGCATTAGTATTATGTCTACATAGGCTATTAATGAGTTCCTCTTGAATATTGACAATATTAAGCCTGGTATTTTAAATGTGTATCAGGAAATGACATGGAACACAGGCACACCTTCTGTGCTGTACTCTCAGTACTGTATTTGGCCTCAAAATGCCAGATGTAGCCTACTCAATGTGTGAGGCTGAGGAGTGTAAAAAGGTCCAGTTGTAAATTAGCCCTATGACCCTCCTGCTTATAGGAAATACATTTCTCAGACTCAGTTTCATGTCATTGGTTGTCAGTACTCAGTAAGTTACATGAAATTGTGTTATTGTTGTTAAAATAATATTTTTTTAGTTTCTCTCAAATGACTGATTTACATTCCTAATGATATTTGTCCACTCCCTTAGACTATAAGCACCCTGCTGGTGAAAACAGCTAATCTGTCTGGGATCTACTTCTGTACAGCAAGGAATGAACTTGCGAACCGGACCATGAGAATCCCTTTCTATGTGGATGGTAAGTGAGCCATTTTGCATTTTACAAATGCCATCTTTATTTAAGTCCAATTGCTAAAAGTCTATAATTACTGTGTTTTTATTCAAAGAATTCTGGCTGGCTTGTAACTGCATTCTTGTGCTTATGGTTGAGCAGCATTGAAGAGATTTTTGGTGAAAAAAAAAAAAGCTCTTCTAGGCAAATACATGTTACGCCGCTCCACTCACATACTCTGAAATGGACTATGGTACTGGAATACCAATCTCAGTTTTATAATGAATCACTTTTATACAGTATGTTGCTGATTGGGGTCAAATGTTTCTGAAATGAGAAACCCATTAGCTTAAGTTAAGTTACGTAATGAAGAGTGTGTCGACTGTCAGACTATTCAAAGATGTTTAGATTAGAATGATGAGAAAAAATGAGCTTGAATGAACAGCAGCGGAGATTGGGGAAGAGTGAAAAATAAGAACTGTGCAAAAATGGAGACAGGAGATAAAATGGTGGATGTCAAGTGGCAGGTCTCCAGAAAAGAACAAAAAACCCCAGAGAATATGCTGTGCTATGCATGAGGTGAACATGACTTTGTGCGCAGGAATGCTGGTCAGAGGGATGAAATGGTAATAACAGCTGTCTTCTCTGGTGGGACGTATATTGCTGTGAATAAACAAGCGTTTCGCCGGCTTCCTGGAGGCCTGGTCTCATCCTGGTTCTTATTGTAATGCTAGCCATCGCTGCAGCCATTCGCCAAAAACGTGCTTCCAATTAGGAGTGATGAAACAGGAAATAACTGCAAATTTGACATTCCTGGCATGGCAGTGTTCAGCTTTGTGTTTGCAGTGTGGGCCAGAGTATGACGATCACTTTCAACAGTGCATCTGTAGCGTAGTTTCAGGTCCCTTATGAGTCACATGTTTTATGAGTTGGTCATGCTTTGTCTCATTGCCAATTTATAGATTATGCATAACAACATGCATCGTGTTGACTGACATGCTCAGTGAGTTAATCTTTTTCATCCAGCTTTTTTTCTTCTATCTTCACTAGATCACCCACAGCCATTTGAGGTTGAGCCCTCTACAGCTGTTGCAGGAGATGACATTACATTGACCTGCAGAGGCACAAGATACCTCTACGATAGGTTGAACTGGTATGATCCACTGGGCCACATGGTGCCCAAGGCCGAAACCACTCTTCAGATCGAGCCATACGCCATATCTTTGTCCATCAAGCTGACCAATGTCTCCAGAAACCACACAATGGGTTATGAATGCCAGGCTTTAAACATGAACTCCAACAAAGTGGTCAACACAACTTCTGTTTTAACTATTGATGGTGAGTTTCATCTACCAAGCACCAAAGAGATCTTATGTCTTTGTGTACTTTACAATTAAAAAATTACATTTATCTATTAAATTATTGTATTATATTTTACACATATATTAAATACGTTTTATGCAATAATATTAATAAGAATGGGAGTTTTTTTTTTTGCTTTCTGATAATTGGGAGAGCGAAAGTTAAAAGTGTCATGAGAATAATGCCACAATAATGTTGAGGTAAAATCTCTTGGAAGTTTTCATCCAATTCACCCTGATGCATAAATTGCTTACATTGATATTTACAACAAAATTGATATAGAAGTGTGGCATGTTCTGTGTCTGACACAGAGAGGCAAGGGCCCTGGTTGATGCAGAATCTGACCGATCAGGAAGTGAACAGCAGCAGCACCCTGACACTGGCATGCCTGGCTTATGGTGTGCCAATACCCTATATCACATGGTACAAAGACAACACTCCTGTCACAGAAGGACCAGGTAAGAAAGCACTAATGTACATATGTGCATTCATAAGTGATCCTCCTTTCAGACATGAAACTGTTCTGTATGGAATGTGGCGTATGTTTTTAATTCATTTATCTATAATGCTTCCAGGAATCACTCTAAAAGATGATGGCACTCTGATCATTGAGCGGGTGAAGAAGGATGATGCGGGCATTTATGAATGTCGTGCCAGCAATGCTGGAGGGGAAGCAAAAACCAGTGCAGTCATTAATGTAGTGGGTGAGTGGGTGTGGTTTCTAGTGATGACTAACACTTCGCCTGCATTTATTTCTTTATTCATCATTCATATTCTAAGGGTATAAATTGTGCACTGTAACCATACAGATTGTCCTATTTTAGGACTTTCACTTCCAGTCAGACATTGTAAGGATGATTCAAAATTTCACAAGCACCGTTCTCAAAGATTCCATAGTAATGGAAACAGGACAAATAGCCTTTTTTGGCCAGACTTTGAATAACTATCAAATGACAACGACACTCTAAGGCTGACAGGAATGCCATGCAAATTCCAGATTTTGATGGGGGTCTGGGAGTTAAAGTCAGAGTCCTCTCACAAGGGAGTTGACCTCTACGTAGTCTTTGAGGACATATATTTAAACATGGGTGGGGTGAAGAAAAGTGTAATGGTAAATTAAGATTTTAAGAAATGAAGAAAAAAATGTGTCCCTGCACTCCTCATCTCAGTAGTGAAATTCTGTTACAATCTATATCCTCTTACAAGAAAAAAAATTGGCTTGACATGATCCGACAAACTTTCAAGGCCAATCACATTCATTCAAGGAGAGCAGATTGTGCTTTGAATTCTTTCATTTGAACAGTTTAGGAACCACTCATTACACATTGAGGACATGATAAATGGGAATGAGTGAACCAGACCCTATCCAGTGAAACACTTCACAAACAATGCAGTGTGCTTTCATGTAGTGTGTACACACTATGTCCGAGAAAACTAGAAAAGGGGGGAGGGGGAGGGGGGGGGGCAACACTGACATATATATATATATATATATATATATATATATATATATATATTTAAAACTTGATTATATGTAAAAAAAAAAAAACATTTTAAATAATTATTTCAAATGATTACAATGATTTGTGATAACTTTATAACAGATGGTTCTCATTGTATTCATGGTGTTTCTGCACACAGGAGAAGACGTTAAATCAAATATTGAAGTGATCATCTTGGTGTCCACTGGAGCAGCAGCAACATTCCTGTGGATAATGCTCATTCTCTTTATCCGTAAATTAAGAAAAGTAAGGATTTTAGGTTACACTTTTTATTGAAGCTGTCCTTGTTACAGAGTAATATTCATTAACTACATGTACTTACTAAAGGTTTATGATTAGGAATAGGCTTTGGTTTAGGGTCAGTTGCGTGTAATTATGCAAAAGTTACCTTAATTTATCACTATAGTAAGTACATTATATAACGTGTAATAAGGACACTGTAAAAAAACAGTATAAACCGAAATATTGTGAAATAGTATTAAAGGACAAAAACCCAACAAAGTAATATTTTGTTTCAGTATTCTGATTTAAGAAATGTTGAATTATTTCACCAGCCAAGTTCAGCAGATTTAAAGACAGGGTACCTCTCCATCATCATGGATCCCGACCAAATGCCCCTTGATGAGCAGTGTGATCGCCTGCCCTATGATAGCAACAAATGGGAGTTCCCTAGAGACCGCCTCAGACTTGGTGAGTTCAAATATCTTTTTCATTCACTTTTATTAACCAAAAATTAACATTTTTCTGTTAAAGCAAAGTATGTGATGTAAAAAAAAAAGAATGAATTCGAGTCATAACTAAATAGAACATAGAAGGTTACTCTTTTATAGCTCATGAGTTCTCATGCTTGAAGTACAATTTTTTTTTCTCAAATATTTCTCGTAAATGTTTTTTACACAAATTAGATTAGTTGCTGTGTTAAAGTATAAAATCAATATAAATGACATAGCACGTTTTTTGTATGAAATTGAGTTCAAAATCAAATTGAAGTCTCTCTCCCATGGGACTAAACATGTAAGGAGCCAAATAGACAAAGACAAACTTATCCATACACAGCTTAACACAATTGGCTTTTTTATCTTCAATTGCCTTCATCCTCAGGCCTATTGTGTTAGAATGGTGGCCATCAGGGTCGTGTAAGTGTGAGTTGTTTATGTATCAGCGAGCCGCTTCTGTCGTTCAGTCTCAACTGCTCCATGAATTCTCAGTGGAGGGTCAGTCAGGCAGTCCCAACCTCAGCAGGCTGTTTTAATTACAGCCTCACATCTTTCCTGACAGGGCATTCTGCCTGATTTATGAGCCCCCAGGACACGGCAAGCTCATGTAGACGCTCTCTCTCTCTCTCTTTTTCTCTCTCTGACAGGTAAAACTTTGGGCCACGGAGCATTTGGAAAAGTTGTAGAGGCCTCTGCATTTGGCATTGACAAGATTTCTACTTGCAAAACAGTGGCTGTGAAAATGCTGAAAGGTAACTGTAACATGTTATGTTTTAGTGGGCTCTAAAGTCATTACAAACTATCATTCATATGAGTGTAAATTCTTTCTTTCTTTTTTGTTATTGGTATGTCACCCTTAATGACATTAAGCATTCAAGCTGCATGAACTTTAAAAGTTTGTATCAAACCTGTAGATCATGTTCTCCGGCATGATTTGAGAGTGATCCAAAAAGTATCAAAAACATCTTACCGTTTACACAATTTACTTATTCAGTTATTGACTTCTAAATAGACCAGATCACCATAGCGTTTCTTTTTATTTCTTTTTTTTTTTTTTTAGCTTTAAACTTGAGCTCTGTTTATTTTAATTCCCAGATTTTATTAGTGGTTTCAGACTTTTAGACCCCATTGCATAATCAGATCAACAGAAACGCAGTGCTAGAACATAAAGTCCTTGAATGTAATCCACATTCCTGTAAGTTTTCTCACATCACAAATTTGCTTCTTTTAGACAGATACACTAAGCCTTTTTATTGCAGTATTAAATAAATTGATCCCATGTATTGAATGCAAATTTTAATCAAAGATTGAAAACAGAAGCCTGTCCGTGTGGATCTTTTGTTCGTATGTAGAAATTTGGCAGCTGTTAACGGCATTGCATGCTGCATTTATGTGACTGACCAAAGATATGAAACATTGGACAAAAGCATATGTAAGTGAACTGTGCAAATACTCATGTAGACTCATGACTTCTGAACAGATGTTTCTTAGATTGCTCTGAATCAGAACCAACCTGATTCATCTGCTGTAATTGGTAAATGTTTGCTATTATTTTATTGTCACTTTCCAAAAGTGTCCACTATAACGTAACAATGTTGAATCAACACACAGAATTACTGACATGCATTAAAGTAAAACAAATATTTTGGTCTAGCAGGACTGTATTCCCATGCGGTTGTATTTGTCTAAACTCTCCCCATCTAGTCAACTGGCTGTAGCGTTTGTTTGGTGATGGTGCATTCTTGCAGAGTGATGAGCGCAGCTCTGGTGGTGGTGTTTTGTCTGTTCTTGATGATGATAAATCTGTCGACTATTTAGATACGCATTGCCACTCTTGTCATTAAATGAATCTTCCCTGTGCATAAATCATAGAATGAGAGGCGAGACTGATGCCGCCTCATGCACCACAGGTCATTTCCTAATAAGAAGCAGATCTCCTTTATTTGAATCCCTTCAAATGATGAAATAAACTGCTTCCACATATTCTATTTGTAGAGTATGTTAGCCCTACTAGATAAGCAGTCACGGTTTCATTATTTGCATGTTATTATCACCAAAAACATGACGATTTTAAAATGCAAAGGGAAAAAATGGTCTGTCCTCAGTTTGACATCATGAATACTCTTCATGCTGGGTTAATTCCTTCTCCTACTTTGAAACAAGCAGTGCCAATATTCCTCGCAGTCAAAGTCTCTGTGAGGTGTCTTTGGTATGAATCATGTACGAATTACTGCACAACGATAGACATAGCTCTCCTGTGTCACTTTGATGGGTCTAAACCACTGGAAACCTGACGTGTTAAAACAACAGCCTCCCAATCTGACTCCATGACCTCAAAAGGTCAGCAGGATAATGTTCCTGACCACATATTTCTCTAGAATGATGTACAAACGACTGAGAACTTGGAAAAGTCCTGTTTCTCTCAGACAGTTTAAAATAATGTTGTCTCCAGATGTTGAACTGTGCACTATAGTTTATGATGTGCATTATGTTGTCTGTTTAAGGTTCCCTTAAACACAATGACAGGCTTTGAACTTCAATTTTATACTTTCCAGTGATTTCCGTGTGTAAACTTGATGAATATCCTGATTATCAAAAGTGCTGCTCAAACTCCCATTCACAAATAGATAATAGATTTAATCATTTTAAATAAAGTATGTTTATAATATAGTTCATCATTTATTTATTTTTATTTTTATAATAATTTTTAATTTTTATGATATAATTTATCTTAAATATAGTATTTTAGACATTAAAGGTCCCGTTCTCCGTGATCCTGTGTTTCAAACTTTAGTTAATGTTGTTGTTCGAGTATAAATAATATCTGTAAAATTATAAAGCTCAAAGTTCAATGCCAAGCGAGATATTTTATTTAACAGAAGTAGCCTACATCGAACGGCCCGTTTGGACTACATCCCTCTACTTCCTTCTTTAATGACGTCAGTAGAACAGTTTTTTGACTAACGTCCGCCCACAGGAATGGTCCCTCAACTCCCCAACTTGAGCACTTCTTATAACTTACTGTGTTTACTCAGCTCTTACGGTGATTTTCTGAAGTAAAACTGATGCTTCATTTTTTTGTGTGATGTAAAATAAACTTTATTAAACTCATCACCATATGTTTGATCATCATTCAGACCTGGAAACAGCAGACTTGTAGGCTATTAATAAATAATGGATACATACAAGCAGCTGACAAATACGTTATAATAACCGTAATTAAACTAAACTAAACTATACCTGTTCCATCTCTATACAGCACTCTGACTCTGTAGGCATTATTGTCCGACTCGAAATGATTTATCATCACTCTGTAAGATGAAATTGTCTTGAGAGACTGAGCGTGAGCTCATGAAGCTCCGCCCCCTGTACCGGCAGCAGCAGCTTATTTGCATTTAAAGGGCACCCCCCAAAAAAGACAATTTAAACATGATATAAAAAATTATCTGTTGGATATTTTGAGCTGAAACTTCACACACACATTCTGGGGACATCAGAGACTTATTTTACATCTTGTGAAAAGGGGCATAATACGGGACCTTTAATGAAACAACAGTAACAGTGATTGAAAGGTCGGCCTTCCGACAGGAGACCAGAAATACATCAGCATGCTTGAGATAACCGTGACATAGTTATAGATTTTCCTAACATTTCAAACTATTTTTTTTTTCTGACCATGTAAGACATTCCATCAATAAGTTTTTTCCTCTTACCATGTCCTCCAACTTCTTCTTCACTCAACAGCGGGAGCTACAAATAATGAGTGGAGAGCTTTAATGTCTGAACTGAAGATTCTGATCCATATTGGTCATCATCTCAATGTGGTCAATCTGCTAGGAGCCTGCACAAAGCGTGGCGGTAAGAGGAAGTTGACAGAGAGAATTCAACCTTGGCGACATGAGAAATTTGTGCAAAATTTCAACTTTTTCTCTCTCGCTCTCTATCCCTTTTTTTTTTTAAACATTTGTTTGGTGTACGCTCAGGTCCGCTAATGATAATCGTGGAATTCTGCAAGTATGGAAACCTTTCTAACTACTTGAGAAGTAAGAGAGGGGACTTTGTGGTTTATAAGGTAAGCATTAATGTCTCTTCTTCATTTAAGCAGTGATTAGACATGATGACTCTTGAAATTGACCGGAGCATGTGATGATAACGTCCACAGTCTCAGGACGGCAAGGCTCTGCGTTCCAGCTCCGGGTGTGATCTGAGCGAGCTCATCAAGCGCAGGTTGGAGAGTGTGGCTAGCACCGGAAGTTCAGCCAGCTCCGGCTTCATTGAAGATAAGAGCTACTGCGACTCGGAGGAAGAGGAGGAAGGTAGCGACTGAGTGTCTTCCTTCCCCTCTCCCCTCCTCCCTCTCAACCCCTGCCTCACCTCCACCCCACCCTCTCAACCCTCAAGGCTCCGCTGATTGTTTTTCCCCCTCAGTCTGATAGGTGGCTTCCTCAGGGATTCATAAATACAACTGATATTTTGTACGAGCCACTGTCACCTACTGCGTGCAGTGCTTTTTCTAATTTCCTGTTCCAAGACCAGAGCTAGTCTGCTGTGGGTACAGTACATTGGGTCGTGCTGCTGTCCCATGCTGGTTATTTCTGGTTTGATAAACTGTTTACTCAGGTGGATGACCCACCCACAAGCCGCTTACTTGAGTATCATTGACAAACTGCACGTCACAGTCTGCTTTACAAAAAGGAAGCCATGTTCCATTGTGTCTCCCTATCGGATGTGTCTGTAGTAAACCGGAGAATTATGACTTAAAAAGAAAACTGTTATTAATAGATTAAGAGAACATCAATCTTGATATGCAGCACATATTTGTAGTGGAAGTAATTCTAAGATATTCTATTTCTTTTTTACATACCACAAATTGCATAACAAAACAATGGTTTTGATTTAGCTACTATTACTCTTTTCCCATTGTCTTGCAGAGCAAGAGGATTTGTATAAGAAAGTGCTTACATTGGAAGACTTGATTTGCTACAGCTTTCAAGTGGCTAAAGGCATGGAGTTCTTGGCTTCGAGAAAAGTAAGTCACGTTTTCACTACTTAGGATTTCATTCTGCAGCTCTAACCTTTGCAATGAATCATTGCATTCTTATATTGTTGTGGCAGATCATTTTAATAAAAATGTCCTTTTTAAACAATTCTTTGGCTTTTTGTTTTCTGGTAATACTCAATCTCCTTGTTTTGGCAACTTTGAAAAGTTTTGTCTCAAAATCCAAATGACTTTATTGACCCACTCATTTACACACATCCAACAGATGAGATAAATTGCCACATACTAAAGATGCAGTTTAGCGTATGTAGTTTAATCTCACCTCAGGTCATAGTTTCCCCGATGGCAGTCCCACGTGTTTTACATTATCACAGCTTTCCGTCATGTGGTCCATCTGACAGCACAATGCCACACATGGTTCAAATAAGACACAAAACGCATCTTCACTGCAGCCCTTTTACCTAGTCAAGACACAGAGTTTAAAGAACATATAATTAAATCCTGGTATTACAATTAACTGATAGATGAAGTATGTAGAACATAATCTTACAGCATCTTTCTTTTATTTCTCCAAGTGTATTCACCGCGATCTGGCCGCACGAAACATCCTATTGTCTGAAAACAACGTTGTGAAGATTTGCGATTTTGGACTTGCAAGAGATGTATACAAGGACCCAGACTATGTCCGTAAAGGAGACGTAAGTGGGAAATATTATCCAATTCATTCATATATCAATCATGGATACATGGTGTGGTGAGTCTGTATAATGCACACAGTGTTTAAAATCTACTTAGTGTGATGGACACAAATGATAACAGTCCAAAAACCACTGACACTGTGAATGTTCATCTGGAAAAGGATAAAATAATTCTGTAAAAGCCAAGAGTCTTTGGCGTGCTGTTAGTCATTTTATAAGCCCTGATAATATTATTCTGGTCAAAGGATCTTTTCTTGTGGTCAAGTTTGAGCCAAGACGTCACACAGATTGTATAATTAAATAGACAGCGTTTTATAAGCTGCACGATTTTGAATGTGAAATAATTTTGGGAGTGGTTCCTTTACAGGTGTGAGTTGCACTAACATGGACTGCGTATCTTTTCATAGGCCAGACTTCCCTTAAAGTGGATGGCGCCAGAGGCGATATTTGACAAGATCTACACTACTCAGAGTGACGTGTGGTCTTTTGGAGTGCTCATGTGGGAGATCTTCTCTCTTGGTAAATACCATTGCTGTCCTAAGAGTATAACTCACAATCCTCTTTATTCATCCATTCATTGGAGACTCACGCAGCACTGTTGCAAAAGTTTAGGAATTGAATTCAATTAGAAGAGGTTAAAATGCTTTCTAATCCTATACTTTTTGACTGTTATCATAAACAGTCTTGATTTAATATTTTGGGGAGATTCGATTATGAAACAATCAAAGAATAACTTTAAGCTTTTATGAATTCAGGCCCTCAGTTCTTGGAACAATGTTTTCTACCCTGATGTTTTCCATGAAACAAAGTGAAGCCCCCCCCCCCCGTCCTTTCTTCTATAGAGACGTCTCTTAGACATTGTTTGTTTGCTTTACTGGTTCGGTGCGTTTTACACCAAAGCAAAAAGCCCAGACAGGATTCAGCACCCACCAAGTTAAACACATGGAGTAGGAAGGCAACTCAGCACATGCTGTGCTCCATCCAAATGGAAATAAAACGGACTCAAGGGTCCTCAATCAAAGACACCTGGCACAAACTAGGCTGCTCATAAGGGTGCCCTGCGCTATCAACCTCCTCCAGATGTAGAGGGCAATAACTGTCAGCTGCTGTTAAATTTTCCTTTGCTACAAAATGGAGTGCGTTGTCAGCTTAAAAAAAAACAAACAGTTTTCATGATTCCACTAGTGCAACAACATCTGTAAACTTCAACGTGGTGTTTTTTGTTATCATAAATAGAGGTCGTAAAACAGAGGAATTATCTCCCATTTGATCAGGTTTCATTCCCAACTGGGAATGTAAACCACAGTTACCAGGCAGCATTTAATGTAAATGTCTGCTCCCCGTCCACAAATGTACTATAACCTTTAATGGTACATTGTACAGTGTAGCTGTGGCCCCCTTTGTCGTTAAAGGCTCTGAGCAAACAATTTTAATGTCACCATTCATATATGTATGGATTTATATATATATACACTATATAAGCACTATTGACATTTCTACTTTATTGCTTTAGTTTCTAATTTAATAACATTTTTCATAACAAATTATTGTACTTATTTGACCAGTAATAATGCAGAAATAAAAAATAGTAAATAATCTTAAATATTTATTTGCATCATAACTTTATAACATTCATAACTATTTATTTTTACGACTATCATTCTAGAAGTGTGCATGTGTGTGTGTATCTATTTGTATATATATATATATATATATATATATATATATATATATATATTAGATATTTTTTGTGGCATGATTTTGGAAGATAATTTTCTAAAACTGTCTTAAAATACTTTATTTTATAAGTTTACCTCTCTGTGCTCAATTGCCTTTTATTCCAAGTTTTAAGTGCATATTAAATGAACCAGAAACCACAGTAAAAATCCCCCAACTCTACATTCACACTGTTACTGTAATGGATGCAATGAAATCGCTAAGAAAATAGTGGGGTGTCATTTCGCACAATGAAATAAAGCAACATTTAGGAAAACATAATATAAATAATAAAGTATCAGCGATATTGAAGTAATATGACCTTAACTGATGACTCTGAGCTGTCACTACCACTGAGCTGCACTGACTTAAGTTGGTGTCAAATAGACTAACACGAAAAGTTTAGAAAAATTATTATTGCTACTTGATAGTGTCCGTGGGGGAAAAGTTTGCACCGCACCCAAAGTACACTCTCATGTTTTGTGTTGTGGATTTGAATTTCTTGTCCCTGTTTTTCTAGGCACTCCACATCCACTGCTCTATATTTACAAAGTACGAGTGCTGTTAATTTATTTGTTTTTAATGACTACCTAATTTATGTCAGAAGGCGGTTTAGATCATAGTTTAATGAAATATTGACCTTTTCAGAGATTCATTGTTATGATCTGCATATTTTAGTGGTTATCAGATATTATTAAAAGGATTTCAGTGAAGTAAATGAAAATATTGTTCCATGAATCATGTTTTTGCAAGTTTGCAGCAAAGTCTCAAGTTCATGCTGTCTTAATATCTTAGTGTTTCTGGAGAAAAAAGCTTTGCATAGTTTCCGGGTTTAGTTGACTATCCTCATCAGCCCCACTGATGCTGATTATGCCGAGGTCTTTCCATTGATCTCTCTATATGCTCCCAACCCACTTCACAGTTTAGTGAGTTTCTTGTCAGCCCCTTTGAAGTGGCCAGAGCTCTATTTCATGGAAAAAGTCTTGATAACCCCATTATTCTCTTTCTTCTCCCCAGGTGCCTCCCCTTACCCTGGCTTACACATTGATGAGGAATTCTGCTGCCGACTGAAGGAGGGCACCAGGATGAAAGCTCCTGAATACTCCTCCTCTGAAATGTAAGAATCGCTCTGCTTATGTCACTAATGTCAGACAGTCATAATTTAAAAGGGATTTGTCAACTGTGCATGCAGTTGTTATTACTTTTTAAGCATTAGTGCCACACATGCTATGTGTTTTTTGTGAGAAATGTTAGGTAAACTAATGTGTAACATAAAATTGATAGCATAAACGCATCAAATATCCTTTTAAAATTGTGATTTTTGACCGGTCCCACCATGACTGTATTCAACAATTACAACAATTACATGACGTTTTAATTTTGAAATAATATATGTTGAGTTAATATTCAATTTATTGTAGTAAAAGCCATTTTTAATTTACAAAGTGTCGTGTTGATGGCATTTATCAGTCTAGACACAAGAAAACATATTTTTGTTTAAGCATAACAATTGTATTACATTACATGTCTGTTACATGCCACTATACCCAAAGTATTACTTCTGTGTGATGCCTGGACTTTTATAGAAACTTTAAGTGATTTTATTCCTACAAAACTCTGCAGGGTTAATAGCTTAAACTGCATGCTGTGGAAGAAAAAAAACCCTTTCCTATCGATACAGTTGAAAAGAGCAGAAGTATCTAATTTCATTGCTTTGACACAAGACTGAAGCCTTAAATGGAAACAGATCGATTATTTGCTGAGTAGAAGAAAGGGAGCAGCTTCTGATTGGCAGCTAGTTTATAGTGCAGTTGATGTGTGTTAGGTATCCATTACTAACTTACACCAATGTAGCTGAAACTCAAGCTCACATTAAAGGCTTCGGTCTACCTAGGCAGCGTGGGGCGGCCCAACACAGTGGCAGGACCCCTGGGCATCAGACAGGGAAACCCACCGTCAAGATACTCCCATTGTGGTTACAGGGTTAGAGAGCGAGCCAAACCTAAATCTGACAGTTTTCAGGTGTAACAAGATATGGGAAAAGGGGTCATGGTCTCAGTATTAAACGTGGTAAGGGAGTGAAGCGGACGACTTCAAATTAGTGTTGCTTAAAAAAGGGTGCAAAGAACTGAATCCCCTCAATCTGAGAGAGAATATTCATTCACTGCCTGTTCTCAATAAGAATCCCTACCGCTGTCTATGAAGTGCTCTACTCAATCTTCGTTTCAAAACTATGGGCTTATTCAAGAGGGTAATTTTTCATATCTGATATTCTGTAACTGTATTATACCCCCTGTCTTAAACATTTGGAAACCTGAACGGAGCACTTACTTTTAAAACGTACAGCATGATGCAAGTCTCAAATTTACAATCACACACGCCGTCTGGTTAATTGAACATAACAAGAGGTCATGAAAGATGGTGATTGAAGATGACCTGCAAAATGCAGTCCAGACCTCAGACCTGAAGTGAATGCGGCACGCAGGAATACAGCCTTTCTGGTGCCAAGAGCATTTAGCTTCAAAGAACATGTCAACTAACTCAGGGTCAATTTAATATACTGTATCCTCTGAGTGTTGTTTTGAAGGAGGTAGCACAGATAACACTGCTCTTCAAGTAAGCAGATATGTTGATCAAGCTACGTACTAGACTCAGAGTAAACATTACTTTACTCCTGACCCTGAGCATGACCCTGACCAAACTTCCCTTCAGAATTCAGAAATCAGGAGTTTGTCCAGATCATCCATCCAGACTGATTCACCCATGTAGTGATGATCTGGTTCCCACCAGCCCACAGGCTCATAACTATTCAAAACATTAAACTAAATGCTATTGGCTTTCATTACTTTCATCTTCCATTTATCTCCATGAAAAGTGTGCTGTAGGTGTGAGCAAAGCTTGATGGGATAAATAATCTCAGAGGAACCACTATTCACCAATTTTCTGGACTTCCTGTTAGTTTAAGGAGTCGCTCCATCTGGATTCATTAAAATAACCATTTTAAAGTCCTGCTTCCTCCTGCTACTCTCCTACGCAGCCCACGAGAAGAATATCATCTCTCTGATGACTACCGTTTTCAACCCATGATGAATATATATGGTGATTAGCGTAAGGAAGTAATGAGTCATCAACTAGTACAGTAATTTTTCCATACTCCAAATTGCCCAATGTCGTGCTAATCAGACGAGATCAGAGAGTTTCATGGTTAACAGGCTTTATTTGTAAGAACCTGCGAGTGCAACACCACAATATAAACAGGATACAGCTCAATCATCGCCCGTGATCATTTACACAAATGGCGGGTCGGTGCATTGACGCCCCAGTGTTTCACAACTGAACCTTAGCCTTCAGATAAACTTAACCTTTACAGACCACTGCAAAATCCAATAAAGGACCCCAGACGTCCCTTGTGGGCAGAGATGCTGACAGCTCGTGTAAAGCAGGAGGAAGTTCCTCTCAACACAAACTCTCACCCTGAGAACGGTGCTATGAAAACACTCAGCCTCACTCCTCGTGTCACGCACGGAATATTATGATGAGTGTAAATAATTGGATAAAGCCGGATTTGCAGACTAACCTAGAGGTCAAGGCAAAGGGTGTAATTCATGAGGGTTTTTGTGTAGCTGCTAAGGAATTGCAATTTATGATAATGGCTTATTGAACACAATGTTCAAAGGAAGTTCTTTATCATGTGCATGTTTCTCTTCATAGATATCAAACCATGTTAGACTGCTGGCATGGAGAAGCATCCCAGAGGCCCACTTTCACAGAACTGGTTGAGAGGCTAGGAGATCTGCTCCAGGCCAGTGTGCAGCAGGTACAATCTTATTCACTTCATTATCCTTGAATGTCTTTCCCATAAACTGTACTTGAAAGTTTAAAGACTCTGACCACAGCAAGACCACAAGGATTTTATGCCATGAGAGATGCACTACTATTACACAGGAACACCATGGCAGACTGCTAACAACTGCAGTTTAACAGTTAGTTACAGATCTAAGTTGATCAAATGAGTTATTAATGTGAGTTCAGAGCAACTATACATAAAATTTAAGTCAAGCAAAGTCATTTAATGAAGTCAAATACATGTATACAGTAGGTTAGGGTCAGTAAGATATATTTTTAATTCAGAAATATTATTGAAATTTAAAATAACTGTTTTATTTGTTCAAAAAGAGTATTCCTGTGAAGACAAAGCTGAATTTACAGCATTACTCCAGTCTTTGGTGTCACATGATCCTTCAGAAATCATTCTAACATGCTGATTTGGTGCTTATGAATAATTATCAATGTTGCAAACAGTTTGTAACATTATAATTGTCTTTGCTGTCACTTATGATCAATTTAATGCTTTTAAAATTTTTAATTTCTTTCAAAAAAAAAAATCTTACTGACCCTGAACTTTTGAAAAGTACTCTATGTTAAAGCAAATAAAAGCATATACATAAAATATTACATTTAAATACATCCCGTATTCTCAATTACAAAATGTATCTCATTTACCAAGCAAATTTAAATCCACCAAAAAAAAAAGAGGAATGGATTTAATTTATAATATGGCTCAAGGAGAAGATATGGTCTCAGTCAAAGGCTACAATACACAGCACAGAGATCAAAACATATTCTAAGCTGTCTGAATTGGAGGACATCCAAACTCCTTCTCTCACATAAGGAATCAAGCTTAGTGTACTGCCTGGACTGTCCCTAATAACATCTCCATAAAACTTATTCACACATTCCCCTGCAGATTTATGTACAGATTCCTTCAGAGCCCTGCAATACCATATGCAGGGTGATGTCACAGTTTTAAAATGTGCTGAATGTTTAAACACTTTGTGTCTTTTAGGAGGGAAAGCATTACATTCCAATCAACACAGCCCTGTTGACCAAAGCAGACCCCTCAAACCTGAGCCCCACAAAGGAGACCTCCTCCAGACCTGTCTCTCTTAGAGACTCCGGGATGGCTTGGTAAGATAGCTTGATCTTATCCAATTAGCAGTTATATGCTCAGACTGATCTGTATTTGTATTTCTGATGTGAAAAATCAGTCGGTATGTCACTATGTCGGGGGGCGGTGGTTCATGTAGGTTGTCTAAAGACTGGAAGGTTGGTGGTTCAATCCACCTGACCAAGTATCAATGTGTCCACGAGCAAGACAGCAATGTGTCCACGAGCAAGCAAATTTCCATACAGTACATTTCCATCTTCTAATCAAACATGAACCACACTTCATCCCAATGGTACAAGTACATAAGTACAAGTACATAACCAGCCAGTGTTCAAAACTATCAGCTAGCCGTAGCTCGATTCAAAACAGTAAGCTTGTAATAATGTTTTTAATTCCAGTGGTACTGGTGGATTTCCACAGGAAATTTGAGCATATATTTGCGTAATTACATCACAACTGTACACACAAAAGAAGGAGTCTCGGCTAGTCGGCTATATTGCATGTGAGGATGTTGGAGGTGGGGATTTATAGGCTTTTCTCACAGCACTTGATATACTTACAATTAAGTGTATTCAAACGATAATCACCAGTGACAACTGCAGATTCACCTGATGTAAAATGCAAAAGACTTTGGAGTGACTACAGAAAAAAAGAGACTGCAACCCGCCCATGCGAAAACAAGGATACATATCGAAAGGACATTATATGTAGTCACGCAACGCAATGCTGACGTTGTAAACATTACAAATTCAGAATAAAGTATAATTTGTGTGGTTTGTCGTGATATGATAAGTGATCGTTAGATTTAATCAGCTCAATTTACTTCAGTGTTTATTTCCCTTAGTTCGTCAGAACAAAAGTGGATGTTATTTGTTCAAGAGGGACATTTTCCGGTGAAAATTCTTATGTTGGTCATACTTCCAAAAAGTAGAATCTGTGATTCTGAATGACAGTATCCACCTGGCGTGGAGACTGACAGCCACACATTCTCCTCAAAACATTGGATTCGACCACGCTGTGCTGAGGCAATACCTACGTAGAGTTAATAATTCTGCGAATAATAACTGCAATTGCAGATTTCGAACAGAGATGGCGACAAAGAGGAAAAACTACGGACGGCAGCTTTAAAATTAGGCAAAGGGTGAAGGAAACACTAATTGTTTCTTACTAGGGATGGTCCTCTTAGCATTAAGGGCCCCTCAAGGAATTTCCTCTGTACCACAATGCATTTTCAGGATTTATGCCTACTTAAGATAATATTTATCCAACTCTTTTCCATGAATCCTTCAAGTATAGAGAATAGTATTGAAAATCTTATTTATCCCTAAATCTGAATGAAAGAGCTATCCCCTCTGCATAAAATTAAATTTAAAAGTATTTTATTCAACCAAGTATTGAACTTCTACTTGGAAACTGTGATGCTGAACACATCCCTCTTACTTAAGTATGTTTTATGTATTTGTTTGAATCTGCCAGACATGATGTCATGAGAAATTTTCCATACTGATCTTATGTGGAGTATTTCATGCTTTCAGGAACATCAAGATCCGCCCAGCGAGTGTGAAGACCTTTGATGAAGTTATCCTGGAGAATGGAACCAACAAGATCCACGAGGTGAAGAGCTTGATTTTCCGTACATAAGAAATAGCACTTTCTAATTTGTACATTACGCAACAATGTTGTGTCTGTGGCTACTGTAAGTCATTTTGGTTGTTCACAGGGTGGGCAGTCAGATAGTGGGATAGGTCTATCTTCAGATGACCTGAAAACACTGAAACGCCTGGAGTCACTGGCCCGACCACAGAGTTTCATGGCCCGAGCGTGAGTACAGTATATTCAGTCCTGTTTAGACCTTTTGCCTGGCCACGTCCAGAACCACAGGAATGGGTAGGGCTGCCGGCGTATGCCCTAGAGACCCTCCCACTGGGCTGGAATGTAGATGACACAATTGTCTTACAGTTTCTCCCCCATGCTCCACACGACTCAGTCACTACCCCTTTTCTTTGAGAGACGTGCCTGCGCGAGAGTCTCTCAAACAATGGCACAGTGGAGAGATATTGCCTAAGGTGACAATCTCAACAGCCAGACAACAAAAGCAGGGCTGGGCGTGTGACTTGTTAAAGCTGGCCGCAAGGTCTGGTGACTAGCATCTTTGTTTGTGCCGCCTGGGCCGCTGACCCCTTTCAAATAATACTACACATTGAATTATGCCTTGATTTTATTTGAGGAAGTAATTGAATTTAGAGTATTTAGTATTTTAGTAATTTAGTATTCCATTTAGAGTTCTAGTATTTTTGCTACAGAATGTATAAAACTTAAATATATGGATTGACTGATGAAATAGATGATTAAAACATTGTCAGTTCTCGTCCTCGCCCAGCCTAATGATTTATTAACTGCAGACTAAAGTGTGCTGGGGTCTGAGACAACATGACTTGTTCATAAAAGTGCCCCAGGGCAAATGGTGTTGAAAACTAAAGCAAAGAGGGCCTTTTAAGTTATTAATGGAAAGCCATTGGGCTGGATTAGCCTTGGTTTTGTTAAACTGTTTGAGATCTGAGATGGCATTTATGGTCTTCCAGTGTAGCAAAGGCCAGGGTTAATCTACTAAGGTTATCCTCTAAATTTATTCAGGGCCTCATGGACTATATGGCATCCTAATATTTGAGGACGACAGTTTGCACCACCAATGGCAGCTAGATAAATAGTGATAATCTCTTACTGATTGAAGGTTTATGACTCGGACCTGGAGAAGCAAAGTGGTTAACTAATTGGTCATGCTGTTTTGAAGTGTTCAATTTAAACATGTAATCGGCATTAGATAAGAGTAGTTGGGTAGTGGTAACACTACAATGCCAGAGCTATATTATATGATGTTCATCTGAAAAAGGATCTTTATATCATGTTAAAAATAAATCTACACTACCGTACCGTTCACAATACATATTGTTTCAAAGCAGCTTTACAGAAAGTGCATTTCAGAAATGTACATGGAAAAACAAATTTAGTTAATCATGTAATAATTTAGGGCATAACATATCGCCAGCGTTGAGTCGTCTCTTCATAGGCGTTTTGTCGTCTCATCGCAGGTGTTTGGGCATCTGAAGTGTCCGTGAGAGGCTGGATACAAACTTGAGCTGACGAACGCCATTTTTCTTCTGGACCTGCGTCCCGAGATAACAGAAGAAAAGCAAATGGGAAATAATTAGGATAGCTGCTGTTCATAATGATTTCCATTACACTAAAGTAGATGTTAAAAACTTGAAGCCCCCCTCCATCCCCCTCTCAACTCAGCCCAGCTTACGGACCTCTTCATCCATCCTGCTGCTGAGACCTAACCACAATCTCTCCGCAACCCAACCATACGCGCCAACCCTTTTGACTAAGGCTGTCGAGCCCCACTGGTGCATTGATGCAGTTTCAGTGGCAACGGTTCCGTATGATACCACCTACCGCAAAACACAATATCTGCCCAACCATCCATCATTCACACACAATATCCACAGGAACGTAATGACTGTAAATATTATGCAACCTATACAAATAACCTACAGAATCTTCAATTTTTAACATATTAAATTCGATGGTTCGAGGTTCTAATCCACATTTGAAAATGTTTTTTTCCCCTCATCAAAACCAATAATTTTTATCAGTGGTTGAATTGATATAATGTTTATCAGTGGTTGTATATGTTTTGATGAGGGGAAAAAAAATATACGAGAGCGGAATTAGAACCCATGAGAAAAAGGGACACGTTTGTGTGCATTTTGATTTGTTATTTCACCGGAACGAATCTCCGCAACGGATTGAAGCGCGTTTCCGAGAGAAGACAACACATTTCAGTGCTAGATCGCCTGTTATTTAACAAACAAATGAAACAAATGCTGTTAACTGGAGATGTTTTATTTGTATTGGTACATCTGTGCCGCGAGATGTTTCAAAAGTGGTGGGGACAAAATTGACCCTGGCAAAAAGTGGTGGGGACATGTCCCACCCGTCCCCACCCGTAATCTAGTTTTAAACTGGGACAGCAAATTTGAGCCTCGAACAATATCAGGAAGGCTATTCCAGAGTTTTGAAGCTAAATGCGAGAACGCCCTCCCTCGTTTACTGGACTTAGATATCCTAGGAATGACCAGAATCCTTGAATTTAGGGATCTTAAGGAACGCGGTGGATTGTAGGGCGATAGAAGGTCCATTAAATACACAGGAGGTAAACCATTTAGGGCTTTATAGGTCAGTAATAGTACTTTGTAATTGATATGGAAATTAATAGGTAACCAGTGTAGAGATGATAAAATTGGTGTTATATGATCATATTTTCTTGACCTAGTAAGAACTCTAGCAGCTGCATTTTGTACTAACTGTAGCTTGTTTATTGAGGATGCAGGACAACCAGCTAATAAAGCATTACAGTGATCTAGTCTTGAGGTCATGAATGCATGAACTAACATTTCTGCATCAGAAATAGATAGCATGTTACGTACAGTAGTTTAACAAAGTTTCTAAGGTGGAAAAAGGCTGTTCTTGTAATAAATGAAATATGATGTTCGAAAGACAAGTTGTGGTCTTGTATAACACCCAGATCTTTTACTGGATAAAGTAACAGGACAACCTTCTATATTAAAGTTGTATTGTAAGAGGTTTTGTGGGTAGTAAGTGGTCCAATAAGTAATACCTCCGTTTTATCTGAATATAATAGCAGGAAATTACGCGTCATCCAGGATTTTATATCTTTATATATAGGATTTTATATCTAAATATATAATTGAGTGTCATCAGCATAACAGTGGAAATTAATTCCATGTTTTCTTATAATATTACCAAGTGGCAGCAAGTGGCCTAACACGATCCTTGCGATACTCCATAGTCTACTGACGTTATCTTCGATTTGTCCCCATTTAGACAGAGAAAATGGTAACAGTCTGCAAAATGTTAATTATTTTAATGAAAAAAGAGAGATCATACAAATTGCATATTATTTTTTATTTAGTACTGTCCTGAATACGTTTTTTTTTTTTACATGTAGTCCACAAGACCAAAAAAAAAATTGCTGAATTTATAAAAATGACCCTGTTAAAAAGTTCACATATAATTGATCTTTAATACTGTGTGTCGTTATCTGGATGATCCACGGCCCCAATGCTCTTCCGAAAAATCTTTCAGCTCCTGGAAATTCTTTCGATTTCCAGCATGTTTTGCATATTTGAACCCTTTCCAGCTGTGAATGCATGATTTTGAGATTCATCTTTTCACACTGAGGACAATTGAAGGGAGAGGATTGAAGAATATATATATATATATATATATATATATATATATATATATATATATATATATATATATATGTGTATATATGTATATGTGTAAAATAAATTAATACTTTTTTTAAAGGACTTAAATGTCTTAAACCAAAGATTGTCACATAAAATAGAGTGATGGCATAGAGTAGAGCCATCACAGCCTCATTTTTGCCATCACAGCAATAAATATATTTTTTTGTAAATATTTTAATACAGAAAAGATATTTTAATTTGTAATAATATGTCATGATATTATTGAGTTGGTGTGCATTAGAGACATCTTTCAAAAAAATAAAATAAAAATATATAAAATATAAATGATTTTGTATGTACCAAGTCAACATGTCATTAAAAATAGCCTAATTAAAAACAAATCTTCTTAGCCATTATAATTATAATGCCGATATTATTTCATTATTGAAATATATATATAGTATATAGCAATGAGTCTACTGTAGTAACAAGATGAATACTGTAACAATATTACAGTGATATCAATACTAAAATTAATTTTCAATATAATCAATAATTGAGATGAGCAAGTCCATAGTGTGATATTAGAGACATGAAAGTAGTGCCGATGTCATTCAAATAAATGGACTGATATACAGCAGTGCACTGGACATCAGCGAATATTAGGAAATATTAGACCGTTGAATGCTGTAATTGACCAAATCAGAATTGAGTATTCCAGCAAGCTGTGTACTAAGTTTTAATAACATCACACCCCCTCCTCCTCTACAACATAAATACAGCAGCAGGGAAGATTGCATAGCTTGGTTGTTTCTTTCTAATATGATTGATGAGCCAAGACTAAATGCAAATGAACAAAACCTACAGGTTTTCATTAAAAACACTCTGTTTTACCTCTGTCAGCACTCCCCCATCTCGTCACGTCCAATGCCGTCCACTCCACATCTTTGCCCGATATGATAAAAAAGCTGGGCACAGCCTGCAACCATCAAGCAAAGCCATGCACAGGTTGCCATGGTCACAGCCATGGGAAAAAAAGCCACTCTGTGTATGTAGAGAATGATGTATGTATTGTAAAGAGGCGGCCCCTGCCAAGGACCTACTCAATCATTGTCACCTTTGACCTTCTACATCTTTACTGCTGTCCAAGAGTCTCCCTCCACATTGTCCCTCTGGATTCCACCTGACACTCCCACATTTAGTATGCATATATGTGGAGTGCTTTGCACTGACTGTGTGTAGACCCCAATACATGCCAATCTGTTTTCTATAGATATTTACTGCAAATTACTGCCCCTTTTAAACTAAAGGCAATGCCCTCCAGGGTGTCTGACCCAATGACCCTGGATGAATATGTTATTGAAACCCATTGCAACATACAGAGCAAAGTTTGCATACACAAATAATACTATTCATTAAAACCCCTTTGCTCCTCTCACAGGATGAAGAGCAAAAGCAAGGAGTCCGTTCTGCTGGAGGGTGAAAAGGAGAAATACCCAGCGCTTGTTCCCTCACTGGACCTGAGTCTGGAGGACTCCTCTCTTGACCCAGAGCTGGAATGTCACAGCCCACCTCCAGACTATAACTATGTGGTCCGTTACTCCACACCACCCGTCTGAGTTGGTCTGCGCTTGTAAGCCACCAGAGCTCTGTTTGGATGGGTGCACATTCTATCGATTTCATTTTTTTCTGTTCCACTTTATTCTGATATTGGAATGGTAATCAGAGTTTCACATTTCCTCTTCCTGTGCACCTTTTCAAGGTAGTGTATGAGTACATGAGTACAGTGGACTGCCACTCATACCACTGTGGCAGTCTGAGATAGAGCTACAGACCACCTCAGGTATTCCTGCTGTCTACTGTGAACAAAAAGCACATTTTATTACAATAACGGCACTGTTTTCCCCAGTGAAATGGCATTCTTTATACAGAATGGTGGCTAATTATGAAATCATTTGTTCAGTGGTTAGAAGGAGAAGACAAAGGCAATCCTTATTTTATTTCTAGATAAATATTTTATTGAAATGAAAACTGGAATTTTGGATATGATATTTTATTTTTATTTTGCTAAAATTATTATTTCAGAGCTTACTAAAGCTCATTCTTTACTTTTTTTAAGATAGCAAATATTTTTATTTAGTACGGATTTTACTCGCATTTCACGCAACTGTCTGACGAACTGTCAAACAAAGACCACAGATCATGAATAATTGAATGTGCGGTCTGAAATTCCTTCCCAGAATTCAGTCTAATATTGCAGGACGCATTGATCATCAACACTTAGGATGCACATTGTGTTTCCATGTTCCAGTCTGAGGGCCGTTTTCCTGAGTCTTGCCCAATTAAGCTAAAAAGAATCACTTTTGTTCCCGCAAATAGTATTTTTTTTTTTCTTTTTTTTTATCTGGCAAAAGATCATAGCGTTTATTCTTTTCTGGTTCTTGTAGCGTTCTGGTTCTTTTTTTTTTTTTGTCAAGCTTCTTGCATATGGGAAGACAGAGTGGCTTGTGGGTGAGTGGCTTGTTATCACTGTGAAAGTGGCTTCAGAAGCAAGTAAATTATTCATGCACATTTAATAGGAAACATTTGGTTAATTATTGATCAAATTTGAACCACAATAAAAAGGCCTTGCTCTGTCTAACAATAGTTACACTGCATTGTGTACTTTCCATATTTATGTTGTTTACACTACTGTATACATAACAGCACGTAATATGTTGTGCAGCTAGTAATCGGAGGAAGGTATTCTGTTACTAATTCAGTAGTCTTTTGTGCTTAAATACTACTATAGCTTGCAGGGCAGGCTATAATATTTTCAACAGGCTGGTCACTATTTAAATGGACATGATAATTATAGTAAAACACATGTAGGTGCTATCAGTATTAACTTCTTAACATCTGTATGTAAGTAAACCAACACTGTGGGATGGAATGGGTGCAAGATCATTGCCTTAGTTAAACCAGATTAGTAAAAGCGGTTTGCCCCGTTATTGCTGTTAATGATTGTTTTTAAGTCCCAGTACTAACATTCATTGGTGTTGGAATGTCTTCCAAATAATGAAATGTATATACTGCCAAAGGATGCTTTCAATAATGTTGTTATGTTGACTGGTATTTGTGAAGTAAAATTGTATGCACTGATATTTTCTACATATATATATTTTTTGTATTATAACTGTATTTCAATATTAACCAAGCATAAATAAAGATCTATATATTTATATATAGCACATTTTCAGAGTCATGATTGCATTTGTACTAGTACATGCCTGTATTTTATGGCTAATACATCTAATAAATAAAAATGCACAGAAATAATTCAGTGACACTGTACTGTAGTTTTCTTCGTAAAGCATAATTTCCAATATGTCTATCTATAGATATTTCCAGTAACATTTGTCTAACTATTCTAAGATTGTTGGAGGAGATGGTTAGGCTGTGTGTCATCTGTGCTCTCTTCCTCCTGCTTCTTGGCCACAGAGACACATTTCCTGAGCGGGCCGAGGTGACGGCAGTCTGTCTGTCACCAGGACAATACCTCTGTGAGCAAGAGAAGGAAGGGCTTGTCCATCATTGCCATCACAACAGGACTCCAAACACCAAACTTCCTAAGGGCCAACAGTGCCCCCCAGCTTTGGCACTAAAACACCAGAGCTGTTTGCTTGCCATGATGAAGATAGTAGGCTATACAGTGTTTACAGTACACATATAGTCACTTGATTGATTGTGGATTGGCGGTGTGTTAATGAAGGCTGTGAGACTTGTAAACTAATTCAGGAATATGAAGTATAAACAAACAAGGGAAGGATGTTGGGAGGGTTAGGGGTCATCATATTCTGGCTCTGATCACAAACATGGCATTCACGCACACCTCATATTTTTCCACACTCGCAGGAAGTACTTAGTCTGAGCTCAGCAGTTATGCAACCCGGTATCACGACAAGACGTGAAATAATCACGTTGGTCCACTTTGGAAAACGTGTAGATGTCACGGTTTAACACCCTCAAACGTGAAACTTACACGTTTGCGTTAACACGTTCCAGTGGTGAGATACCCGGATGTTGATCTATTCTACACACAATCGCCTGCCATAACGAACCTTTTGGTTTTCATTAAACCGAGAAAAATTGAATTTTGTTTTATTGACGATCACTGAGAAATGTTCTATTATTTAAAATGCTAAAAACATTTATTATTTTCAAGGTGAAAGGGATTCATTGCCTTGATCCACGCCGAAAAAAACGTCTAAATGTCACGTTTTTAATGAATAGCCTAATGAGTAAAATTTCCCGGCGTCCCCCAGCTCCTCGTTTTGTTTAAACAAGGACGTCACGAACGTGCGTCACAGAACAAAGCAAGGTGAACATTTGAGCTTATAAAACTTAAACTTTGTTATTTATTTATTAAATGAGCGATCGTTTCGCTTGATAAGACCCTTATTCATCGTCTGGAATCGTTTAAAGCCCTTTGAGCAGTTTGCAGTTTGTACTAAAAGTGTCTTTTGGACCTTGAACCGTTTGGTTCCCACTGAAGTGCATATGGAGAAAAATGCTGGAATGTTTCATCAAAAACTTTAATTTCTTTTCGACTGAAGAAAGAATGGACATCTTGGATGACATGGGGGTGAGTAAATTATCAGCAAAAGTTTTTTCAAAAGTGACCAACTCTTTTACATATAAACATAAATATCACATTAAGAAATTGATTAAAAAAACCAATCAATCAATCACATTAAAAAAACAACAACAGCCATGATTGTTTCACAGGAGTATAATTATGAGGACACACAAAGGGCAAATCCCCTTAATCATCCATCACAAATGAGTAAAACCAAAGAGATAGTTCTTCTGATGTGCAGCAAAAAAATTGTTGAGCATTACAAAACAGAAAGCTAAAGCATTTTACAATTCCCATTTCCACAATCAGGGCAATAATTATGAACTTCCAATCAACTAAAGATGTTACGAATCTGCCAGGAAGAGGACGTGTGTCTATATTGTCTTAATGCTTGGTGAGAAGGAAAGTTTGAGAGGCCAAAGACTCTTCATGGATTACAGATGGAGAATTGCAGAGATTAGTCTTGGGGTCAGAAAGCCTAAAAGAAAAATCAAACAGCACCTACATCACCACATGTTGTTTGAGAGGGTTTCAAGAAAAATCCACTGCTTTCATCCAAGAACAAACTCAAACAAATTCACTTCTCAGACACAACTGGAACTTCAAACGGGACTGATTTCTGCAGTCAGATGAAATGGGTTTGGTGCAAACAGGGATAAAAAGTACACCATCCCCATTGTTAATTATACTGCTGGACCTGTGAAATTGTGGGACTATTTTTTCTGCCGGAGGTCCTAGATAAAATATCAAACCCTGACCCCCTCTGCTAGAAATATTATAATGGACAGTTTGCTCTACCATCAGGACAGTGATCCAAAACAAACATTAAAATCAACAAGAAAAATGGGTCACTGAGCACAAAATAAAGCTTCTGCCATGACCATCCCAGTCCCTTAACCTGAACCCTATCGAACATGAGTGGAGTGAGAAGAATTTAAGAACTTAAGAGAAGAACTTAAAAGAAGAATTTATGGAGGAATGGTCTCTGATCTCTTGTCAGGTGTTCTCCAAACTCATCAGGCATTATAGAAGAAAACTTGTTATCTTGGCAAAAGGAGGTAGCAAAAAGTATTGAATAAAAGGTGCCATTAATTTTGGCCAACGTGTATTGAAGAAAAACATTAATTTTTTAAATTAAAGATCAATGCAAATGTATATTTACAGGCTTCTTTTTTCATACTTACCAAGGGATTTAATCATTTTGGCCATGACTACATTTTATGTTGATGCATTGATTCCATGTTCGTCAACCAATCAGGGCTGTTGAATGCTTGTTGAATGTAGAATTATTTTAGGGAAACGCATGGCTAAAGTAGTTTCAGAGTCTAGGGTAAAATGCGCCCAATCATTAGCATACAGAAAAATAAATGTGGAAATAAATAAATGACATAAGTGTGATATTGCCAACATTTAATTCAGTTGGATAACGTTTGCTTCAATTCCATCCAGCTCAGAGTAGAGTTGTACGTATGCAGCAGGAATCAGAACTGATCATGTGACGAGAGTAAGTGATCAGAAAACTGACATGACCATAGTGGAGGATTCATTGCACAACAGAGCCTTAGCTTCTGATAAATGTCTTGATAAATGCTTGTGATTGCTTGATGCTTTGAATATGAATTGAGTACTTTGACATGTTTTAAGCAAGTTGCTTTCAGTTAAAACAGTAGGCTATAATATAATATGAGGTTGTAAATTGTAGTATTTTTATAACTTCATAGTTTATAATGGAATCTGCTAAAATTATCTCTGAGGAAAACATCAGGCATCTAATTAAAGACTCTCTCCTATTGGGACCATTTTGTTTTTCTTGTTCAACAATGTGCATATCTACTTCCAGAGTCCCTTCTCAAGGAAAACAGCCCCCCAGTGGCAAGATGCTTCATTAATCACTAAAACAGAGGTGGTATATTGGAGCCTTTGGGAGTCTGCCAAAACTCATTCATGCAATCAGTGACAAAAAAAGAATGCCTTGAAATCCTATCATACCACATATTCTCCTTCCTCTGTACAATTCCCATTAATGGAGTGGTCTTCCCCTCCGCTCGCACTTCCCACGCTGTGTTCTGGTGAGGGAGAGCAGGGAATAGCAGGATCCGGGTTGGGGGGAACCACATCCGTACCTCTCACCTATAGATGGGACAATGGAGTGGACTTAATTTACCACAGATTTTGCCCACCTTTTCCCACTGAAAATAAAAAAAAGTCCCAAATACGTTACTAAACTCCCATGACGCCCCAGGGCAGGGTCAAAGAGTTCTGACAAAATCACACAGACTATTTGTCTTAAAAATAGTTGTCTTAGACTTTGGCCTTCAGATCAAAGTAAATTCCTTTTGTCCCCACAGAGCTTCAATGATTAAAAATAAACTATTTATAATATGTCAAGAATTCTGACATTGTAAACAATTCAGAAACATCTGATACAGCGCTATGAGAACACTCAAAACTGCTACAAGAAAATGGTCTATAAGATACTCTATGCTATTGGAAAAACAAGACGGGATTACTGATGATGATAAACTCATAAAAGAATAATTAATCTCCAAAATGAACCTAGTTTGAGTAAAACCACTGAACTAATCTTGGTATTTGGTGGTCGTAACTGAAAGAAAGCCCCAGAATAAAACAGTCCATTTGGACCAAAAAAAAAAAAAAAAGAAGAAAATCTCACCGGTAAAATCCATGCCTTCGTCATGCACATGAAAAGGTTTATGCAATTGCTCTGATTTCAGACATACTGTTTTTGCGGAACTGTTCTGTGGAACTGTTCTGTTATGGACTTTGTTGGATGCATACGTTCAATGTGACACATGTGTGTTTTTCTGTGTGTATCTATAGAATTATTATTATTATTTTTTTTTTTGTAGAAAATTCTTCAACCAGACTTCTTATGGCATAAATACTAGAGAATGACTGCACTAAGGGCTCTCTTAACAAACATGGTGTAATGACTTTGAAGTTCTTCTAATTCTCATTGTGGAAATGAAAATGAGAAAACATATGATACATAATTTAAACTACAGTGATGTGAATATTTTGGACACCCATGCTAAAGTTGCCTAAAAAGAGGAATAAAAAAAATCATCTTTTGGATATTGATCTTAATGCCTTAATTAGAAAAATGAGGAAAACTCCAACCTTTAAGGACACAAATTTTCTTTGTGAATGAATAATGTATCATTAATAAATAAATGTTTTTCCTTAAAATACAGGGTGCATAAGTCTGGGCACCCCTATGTTAAATTCCCATAGAGTCAGGCAGATTTTTATTTTATTTCATGGATCCAGGATAATATGCATCCTGATAAAGTTCCCTTGGCCTTTGGAATTAAAATAGACCCACATCATCACACACCTTCCACCACACCTAGATTGGCATGGGGTACTTTCCATAAGATCATCTTTCAATGCAAATCAAACCAGCTATTAGGCTAACTGAAGTATAACCATGCCAATCTCATGGTGAATGGTGTGATGATGTGGGGATATTTTAATTTCAAAGGCCAAGGGAACTTTATCAGGATGCATATTATCCTGGATCCATGAAATAACTGGCTTTTAAAAATAAAAATCTGCCTGACTCTATGGGAATTTAACATAGGGGTGTCCTGACTTATGCACCCTGTATTTTAAGGAAAAAACATTTATTTATTTATGATACATTATTCATTCACAAAGAAAATTTGTGTCCTTTAAAGGTTGGAGTTTTCCTCATTGTTCTAATTAAGGCATTAAGATCAATATCCAAAATATGATTTTTTTTATTCCTCTTTTTAGGCAACTTTAGCATGGGTGTCCAAAATATTCACATCACTGTATTTTGAGAACTGTCCCCAAACCATTTGGGACACACATGTTGTTATTTTCAAGTTTCAAGGAAAATCGTAAATCTGTCCCATTGGTAGCATTTTCTCCTCAGAACAAACCATTCTGACAATCAGACGAGATTTCACTCGGCTGAATCATTTCAAAACCTCTTTTCTTTCTCTGAAGTTTATTTCCATCCATTGGAGACTCACAGACTTTCAACAGACTCACATAACATGATGATGAAATGCTAACAAACAAATACAGAATAGCTTGGACAAACTGAGTGTGATTTCTTGAATAAAGCTAACCATCTTAAATTAGTACTACATTCTGGCATACCATGTCTTTCTTTAGTATGGTATTTTAGTAGGCTAATTAATTATCATGCAGAGGCTTTATTCTAAGCAAACCTTGCACAATATTTCACATATAACAGAAATGTGATTTATCTTCAGTTGTTGGACACGGCGCAAACAACCAGTACATTACCTAGTGAATACTGCCCCCTAGAGGTCTTTCTGTAATGGTGCTGATTATTCATAATGGATGCAGGGGATAATTCTTCATTTAATTTAATAAAAGAAAGAATAAAAAGGGAGAAAAGTTTTATACCATGCATATATGTCAGAAAATGTGTCAATGAAATGAAATGAAATGAAATGTGTTCGTTCAGCGTCGAGTCTCTCCTGCAGCTGATCGACCAGCAGAGGGCGTCGCTGTGCTGTGCGTTGAGTCTCCAAACCAACCTGTCGCTTTCTTAATCGCGTACACCTGCATCAGCAACATGTGCGCGCGGAAAACACAGATCTGTCATTCAGCTTGTTATGGTAGGATATGACCACATATTCTGCAAACAAAATCAGTATACAACTTCTAGCATGTCGTATATTAGGCTACCATAGGTTGTGATATTTAGGCTGCATGGAGACCACTTTTTTTTGGCAAATTGTTTGGTTCAGCACTGAAACGGTATATTATCTAACAAAAAGTAATAGTTTAACCACACACCCATTTACTATAGTGAGTTCACAATAGCAGAACAACTGGAAAATATATAGATCTCATAGCCTAATTGATTGCCTGCTGTCATTCAAACTTTTTGTCATTATGAAATTGCGGATGTTTTCATGCATCTTACTGATTTCATAGGCTTCTATATAGGCTATAATATCAATTATTTATCAGAATATCAGTCACCTATATAAATGTACAAAAACAGCAACAGCTCAAGTTGATAGGCTATCTGATATGTCAAATGACATGTTTTCCCTTGTATAGGTATGGACCTAATTTGACATAATCCTAATTGATCAATCAATTTTATTTGAAAAAAACAAAAAACAAAAAAAAAACTGCTCTGTTGTTAAAGTGGGATAGGCCATTTAAACTCTAGCAGATATATTTGTTATAAACTGAAGTAGTTTTTTATTATCAGTCTCATTGCTGCTGATACAACAGTTCAAGGTGAAATGCAGTTCCTTGCTGTGTTCAAATGTCAGTCATTATCACAGAGGAATCACGTTAAATTTTGCTTTGAGATATTTACTTTAGAAATGTTGTAGCATAAAAGTTGTATCTGTGCACCATCACAAATCTGCCAAAATCTTTCATACTTTTGCATAGTTCTATAATTCAGACATGCGGATCTATTACATTCATGATCCAATTAAGTTCATTTAAAAAAGTTTTGGTCTTATATGCATTTTTATATATATATAATTTGTTTTCCATGAAGTCTGTCAACTGATAATGTCATCAATTTTACAATTATAGTCATCTGCAGTTCAGTTCACAAAGACTTGGATAAAGATGGGACAGGGATTTATGGAATGCCTCCTTGAAAATGTTTGAAAATTACTGTGTGCTGTTTTTTTATAAATCAAATGATTTTTATAAACATTATATATATTCAAAATTATATAAAGATGCAATTAATTTGAGCAGTTGGCACTAAACGTTTGATAAACAAACAGCCACAAACCAGTTACCGCAATTTAATATTTAAAATGAACGTAATAATAAAAAGTGTTGATTTTAAAAAGCTATTTAATAGTTTTAAGTAGAGCATATCACGCCATGACGACTGAAACTATTTAATGTAAACTAACTACCAATACTTTTGAACCTAAAACATGTTGAAAAGAAGTTAATTATTTCCATACTTGAATAATATAGCCTATAAGCTAACTGAATAAGCATGACCCATAGCCAAAGTGGTAGTTTAATGGTTTAATGTACTGCCTTTAAAAAATGATAAATAGTTACTGTATTGTGAACGGATGTAAAATAAACTCTGGTTGCACGTAAACCATTTGAAAATATCTGTAATAACTCAAATCGAAACACTCATTTTGACATAAAATGTGTTGTCCTTTTTGACATCTGAGACGAGACCTGAACAAGCTACTGTCTATATATGTTAATGATTAAAATTCCCAAGAAACCTCGCATAAAATGAATTAACAACTCGTTAAATCTTTCGACTACATGGCGACACGCACGACACATTGTCGTCGCATGAGTAGTACTGTAGGTGATACCTCGCATTTCCATAAACCGGAATTAGCTGTGAAGTGTGACCCTAGAGTGTCATGGTGTGAGGGATGCGGAATGTGAAAAGTTCGCCTTACTTCAAGACACATTCTCCCGCTTTGCACCTCTTTTACAAGAGTATCCTTTAACAAATACGCATGGGCTCTGGAGGCGAGAAAGTGGCATGGGTACTATGCAGATGTGACGTTCCCATATCCACAGGTTTAGCTTCATTAGAGAGACAAGAGCTGTAAAACTTCAAGCGACCATTAATGGCTGAAGGATGCTGCATGCCTATAAGCACGTGACGGCTTATTTCACTTTTATGATTAACAGTTTTTAACAATAAAACTGACAGTTAGCCTATTATTATATTACTAGCTACTATTATTATTAATAATAAAATAATTAGGCCTATCGTTGCGTGTATAAATTAATAAATAGCCTATACGTTACAATTATAAAATAGCCTATAATAAAATATAGGCGTAATTTATTACATTTTTATCAACAAAATAAATACATAGACCTATATAGTCAAAGAAAAAACTATATGCTTGTTTGAACTTTTTTGTCTTTTTGGGGGGTTTTATGATGTCAAGATACGTTTCAAATGGGCTGCTTTGGGGATAGAAAATAATTTTGAACTGAATATGTTTCTCAGGGTAATGTAGGCTACTGGTTCCTAAAGACGTATAGGTAGAGTAAGTATTAGCCTATACTAGACCAATATTGTTGAATATTACAGAAGGGGAGTCTGAGGTGATGCAGAAACCTGGCGCTAGGGGAATCTGTGAGGACTTGCTGGCGTTATTGGCTGGTCATTTGAATGCAAATCGAGAGGTTTTGAAGTCGTGGCTGACGTCAGGAGGGCTTGGTTATACCTTTGCCACCACCACCACCACATTGACAACAGAGTCACATCATGTTTGATTGAAGCACGTCAAGGACTACGTCGCGTGACCTAGAGATCATTTTGGACTACCACCCTTGAGATAAATAGTAAAAGTTTTGAGTCAGGCCTTGTTAAGTAATATTTGGCTTGATGCATGGCTGGCATGTTGCCTTAAAAAAGTTATTTTAGGGGTTTCTTTCGAATCATGTACGTTGGATACCTTTTGGATAAAGAGGGAAACATGTATCACCAAGGAGCTGTGCGACGATCTGGTATCAGTCTTCCACCGCAGAATTTTGTCTCCACATCCCAGTATTCAGATTTTACAGGATACCATCATGTGCCCAACATGGACACACACGCACAGTCATCAGGGGCATGGGGCGCTCCTTACGGCGCGCCGAGAGAGGACTGGGGCGCATACAGCCTCGGACCTCCAAACACTATTTCTGCACCTATGAGCAGTTCGTCCCCGGGACCAGTTTCCTACTGCTCGCCTGATTATAATGCCATGCACGGCCCGGGATCAGTGCTGCCTCCACCACCTGAAAACATTTCTGTGGCCCAACTTTCCCCTGAGAGAGAAAGGCGTAATTCCTATCAGTGGATGAGCAAAACCGTCCAGTCGTCATCAACCGGTAAGGGCCAACAAATGTCTTTCAATTATTATTATTATTATTATTATTATTATTATTATTATTATTATTATTATTATTATTATTATTTTTAAAAGGTAGCCTAATTAAGTTATCGGAAAACATGTAAACTGTTAAATATTTCCAAGGTTCTGAAATCAGTCATTGAAAAAGTGAAAGTACAAATTGATAGTATAGGCTAGTCTATGCTTAGGCCTATATGATCTATTTTCTTGCTGCTTTAAAATAAAAATGACATTATTATAATTTAAATCTGGTAATCAAATTTCGATGCACAGGTTCTACTAAAAATGTAAAAACATTTATTGAAAAAATAAGAACGAATACATGTCTAGAATAACAAAAGGAGAGAAAATTTGCTTTCAATTATTTTGGTAAAATAATAGGGTAGAAAACAAATGATTTATAAGAGGAGAAATTGTGCGAAATACAAAAAAATATTTGTGTAGCAAGTATAAATTATATCATTGTTTGCTTCAACTAACTGCACATCTGACAAAATATTAGGCGAAATGGTAGTTTTTTTATTTAATTTTTTTACAAACTGCCCTTGTCAATTCTTTGCGAAAATTTTAATTCAATATTAGTTTCATTTAATATTAATATGTATTTAATATTAGTAGTCAATATTTGTTTCCTTAAAAATGAACGCATGGGAAATACTTGTGGCAAAATTAAGGTGTTTGGAATTGGCGCCGGGGTCACTTGTAATGCTAATTTGCGACTCCCGTAAACAAGATGTGAGGTCTACTTTTCCTGTTACATTGTCTCAGGTTTTGAGGGTTATCTGTCATATTCAGGCGGCGACTTCTTTCAACACCTTCTTCACTTTGATATGCAGCATCTCGTCTTCCTCAATCTCTGTTCTTGAGGGTTATATTACCTCAGAGTGACAAACCTCACAGCAAATAAAGTTCTCCTGTCTCCGGCGCATGTTAAAACAACAGGGAAAAAACTCAAAGAAAACATTCGCCGTACTGTAAACGCATTTTTTTATTTCCACAGTTGAAAAATTCATGTTTTGGAAATGACACGAAGTTAAATTGTCATATGTCACATTAGATTTTAAACAGTGTTCGCAGCTAAACCAATAGGCCAATTATTATAAAAACACTATATCAATTAATTACTATGTGTTCGTTCATAATTTATTTTTCAAATAGGCCTATAGCTGATCTGTACATAAAACAAGTGCAGCATGCTCGACTTGAGGAAAAGATTTTTGATAGTAGGGCCTAGCTATCTCCTAAATAGTTGTAAAACGTTTGTTGTCTCTTAACACATCAATCGCGTTTGGGTAATGTCTTAGGGTCTCTTTGTTCTGCAGTTTGTTCAGAAACATCTCCTCGAAGAAGATCAGAAGCTCAATTTGAATATCTAGCGACGTAGTTTTTGGGCTAATTGACTAAATATTGCAATTATTGTAACTTATTAGTGATATTGATTATAAATTCAGCAAAAAAAAAAAAAAAAAATTAGTCATTTAAGTCAATAAAAGACCCCCCCCCCCCCCCTAAATTTAGCCTAAAATTATAGGCTACAATGCACAAGTTCTTCCTCTGCGTCAAAATATTATTAATAGCTAGGCTATATCATGGTCGGCGCGCATTTTACGCAGAACGCACATTTTACTTTATTTCACAATTATCAACTTTTACGACATTGTTTGCACAATTTTCATGATTAGCCTATTCGTTCATTTCACTTTTTTTAGGCAAAACAAGAACGAAGGAGAAATATCGAGTGGTGTATACAGACCACCAGAGACTGGAGTTGGAGAAAGAGTTTCATTTTAATCGCTACATCACAATCAGAAGAAAATCAGAATTGGCAGTAAACCTCGGGCTTTCGGAGAGACAGGTAACATTAGCCTACTTTCATTTAGATTTCAACTTATAGGTTACAATATGATTTAGCCTAGGCCATCTAACTAAACTATTCGACTATTTCTTTAGGCCTACATAACCGTATGCTTTGCCTCCACAGGTAAAGATCTGGTTTCAGAACCGTAGAGCCAAGGAAAGGAAATTAATCAAAAAGAAAATGGGTCAGTCTGACGGAAGCGGAGGATCAGTCCACAGCGATCCAGGTTCTGTCAGTCCCCTACCGGTACCAGGGTCAATGAGTCCTTCAGATATCCACGGTTCTCTGTATGCACCCCAAGGAATGAACGCCTTACCATCTATGAGGAACATAGGCCTACAGCAAGTTACTGTCACTCAGTGAACTCGAACTTGGAACGTCCAACTTTAACTGAGCACTCCAACACGCTGAAAGGACAGAACCGAAGCGGGCCTCACGTGGTCAAAAAGGATTACTTTGTAATCAACTATTGCATGACAAGCATCGAGGCGCGTGTTGTGGATTACAACAGAGAAATCGCGTCTTAAATGCAACGAAATGCTGGAGGCTCTTCAAATATTGTTTTAATAGAATAGTTTTTAAAATTAAGAAATAAAAAAACATACAAAAACCTTGTTCGTCTGTTCCAGAGACTAAATATTTTAATGGTTTGTTTGTGTTTTCTCAATTAAGATATAAATATCATTTTCTGTATGTGGTGAGTGTATCTAAATGTTTGTAAATAAAATGAAAACTACAGGTACAGCGTTTCTCGGGATGTAATGTGATCCTGACTCTGGAACGGTTGGACATTTATTGTCTGTTTAAACCAAATGACCTGCGATGGCAGGCTGTTTTATGCTCCAGTTTGTTTCCAAAGCGCACGTCGTTCACTTTCTTTTCACAGGGGTGATGCGCAGGTGTCACATAGGCCTACCTGGAATGGGTATAACGTTTGATTCCAGCAATCTGTAAATAAAATGTTTTGCAATTAATTTGATCGTGTCGTGATATATCATTAAACGAATTCATACATGCTCATCTGGTTAAGGCACTCTTGACAGACAGCAGGCTACATTTTAAACGTTAGACGACCAAACTCGGTTTTTGGGCTTGTGGAGCAACCTTGGGGGTTTAGGCCAAAAATGCTGTACGAATACAGCGTATTTATTGAATTGGGATTCGACCCAAAAAAATAAAATAAATAATAATAGTAATTTACCTTTTTTATTTGATATGAAACATAACAAATCAACTGTTTGATTACAGCAATTGCGATTCCCCTGCCTGGCGCCTATATTGTCACATTAAATGGCACATTCTGCAAATATGCCTATAGCCTATTTGTCCCCATGACTTTTCATTAGAGGCACAAATCCCTTAAAAATGAGACTTCCTACATCAAACTATTAGGCTACAGTTTAACATCCAATTAACCCATACACTCTAAACAATGCTGGGTTGTTTTTACCCAAATTTGGGTCAAAAACCCAAATGTTGGGTTAAAACTTTCACTTTCAACTGTACATTTTTTATTTCATTTTTAACCCAACATTTGGGTTTGTCCATATTTGACCCAAATTTGGGTTGAAACAACTCAGCATTTTTTAGAGTGTAGCACAAAGGATGCCAAATGTCTGTAAACACATTAAAATAGGGATTTGGTCCAATGGGCTTAATCTGCAGCTCAAAGGTCTTGACCCTTTTGACAGTATCCAAAAATAAAATCACAGTAGGATATAGTTATGGCAATACTTCAGAGCCATATTTTTTTTTAAATAATATATTTAATTTATTTAATCTTCATTAAATTTTTGGAGCAAAAAAGAGCAAAAAGCTATTGCATGGCAGTTACGTAAATAAAATACTTTTTAAAGGCTTTAAATATCAAACTAAAAAAAAAAAACATGTTTGAGCTGTTTTAACAGAAAGAAACTTAAATGTATAAAAGCTGTATAAAATGTCAAAGAAGAACTAAGGCTTAATCTAAACCCTGTCTGTGAAAACGCAGCGTATAGAAAACTATAAAATTGCACATATTTGGTGATAAGATCGGTAGACAGATGATAAGCAATTCGCATTTTTAAACACCTCACTTATCAGTATTTGTTGAAAAAGCAAAGACATGATCTAAGCAATGTTCAGGTCGGGAGAACCTTATTTTGTTCCATAGGCTACTTGTGTAGGTGTAGACCTACTGGGCACCGTGTGGTGTGCGCTGCGATGACGCTGCCTGCCCTGAACAGCACTAGTTTGATGATGTCATCGGCGCTATGCCAGAGACGTCATGAGCGTCCTACTGCCCAACATGGCGGACTTTGATACCATTTATGAGTTAGAAGAAGAAGATGAGAGAATTGTGAGTGAAGAACATCTCGTCAGATACTGTCCCGAGCCTGTGGTTATGCGCGGGGCTGGTCACATCACCGTGTAAGCGTATGAATGCGACAACACTGCTGTTATTCACTGTTAGGTCACGTCGGTTTGTGTAGCCTCCATGCTAAGCTCACTGCATGTTTTTGTCGCCAAGTTGTGGAATCAAAATACACATAGGCCGGGCTTCTCCAGCTGTATCTTGACAGTGATTTTAAGCGGAAGAATCATCCCTAGTTACCCAAAATCTTGTTGTTAGCTCAAAGATTTATGGTTTTATTGCTGTCCGCGGATAAAGGCTGACCCGTAACCACACTCAAACTCGGATCTTCGTTTTAATTTCATGTTGTGTGTAACTGCACAGTACATAAGCTGAGGTAACGTAGACTTAATACTTTAATTATTCCACTTTAATGGAACTGCACAAGTAATGTTACCTCTGCAACTGTATGCACATTTTCAGAAGTCTGATTACTTAGAGCAAGGTTTGAGGTAATGAATTATTTAATGAGATAAACAATAGGATATTTGTACACTAAAAAGCATTGCAACACAGCCTACTAACGTTACTGCACTGGATTATTAACAAACATAACCTAATAGTTATACAGCCGGTAGGTTCTTTGGCAATTCAAGTCAAAAGTAGAAACTTAACTTTTTTTCACTCTGTTGTGCCTATGTAACATAACCTAATAGTTATAGAGCCTGTAGGTTCTTTGGCAATTCAAGTCAAAAGTAGAAACTGAACTTTTTTTTCCACTCTGTTGTGCCTATGTACTGCTTATCAAGTCTTTAATGTGTAATTCAACAGAACCCAACGTTAACCCAGCATATTTTTTTTTTCTTACCGTCACAGAGCTTTTGTATTGAAGCCCATTTCTGGCACATAAGACAAATCATGCTTTGGTGAAGCATAATTATTAGTCATGAAAAGGAATAATGTGACATACCAAGTCATAATTATGAGATAAAACATTCTAAATGATGACATGCTAAATGGAATTTATGAGATAAAAAAAACATGACATCAAAATTTAATTGACAAATGTCAACAAAAAAAAAAATCAACATGTTAAGACATTTGTCAATTAATGTCAATTTCAACTTTTTGTAAATCCTAGTATGTCATATTTTGAATGAATTAAATACATAATTGTGACTTTTTGTCATAATTTCAATTCAGCATCATAGCCTCATTAATGATTTACCAAAGCGTGACATTTTTTCTTATGGGGCAGAAATTGTTTTTTGTACTTTTGCACCATATTATATAACCTTTTAAAAATCTGTGTTTGCAGGTTTGGACTAAGCAACAAGTTTGAGACAGAGTTTCCTTCTGTTCTCACAGGAAAAGTAAGGATTTCTAACTCGCATCTACAAAGTAAATCATACTGATGTGAATAAAATATATTTCCCTGTTGACCTTTCCCCTTACACCATTATTCACCATGATATAAGCTATGGATTAATACAGAATCCCCTGATGAAGTCTCTTAAATGCTACGTGTTTGCCACAGAATCTGTCAATAAGTAAACCGTCCAGGGCTCCAGTAGGCAGGGATCACAGCGCTGGGAGGACACAGCTCCCGGTGACAAAATAATGAAAGAAAGACTGTGCCGTTCACAAGAATAGGAAGCTTCCTGGGTCGGACGCAGAAATACAAAAAGGCTGCAGGGGGAAGAGCAAGCCGATGGAAGTGCGGGGCAATAAACGGAGCTCCAGTATTGTGACCCAGGGTGACATGTGATGGATGAGGTCAGGATTATGATGACTGAAGGGTGCAGATCAGGCCTGCTGGGCTTTATTCCGAGTTCTTTTGCTGTTTGCAAAGAGACCTTTGCATCCTGTCATAAAAGATTACGACCCCGGTTTTATGGCGTACATACCCAGAGAGGAATGAGCAGCCATTCAGGTTGTTTAGACTGCACAGCCACAGGCCACGGGCTTATCTCATCTTTTTGTCCTCCCTTTGCCCTGAGAGTGTCAAAGCTCTGTTGACAAGTTACAAGCGTGCAATTGCAAGATCACCGGAGAGCATCTGCAAACATGGATGTTTAAAAATCCAATGACTTTTTATTGAATTACTTGTATTTCTTCTCAGATTTCTTAAATGAATATTTATTAGATTATACAATTATATTTGGAACATTTTATTTATTAATGACAACGCACAGATAAACAATTCCTGACATATACTACAATCTCTTTTCATTTCTCACCCATTTATTCTAGGTTGCTCCAGAGGAGTTCAAGACGAGTGTCAATCGAGTAAACGCATGCTTGAAGAAGAACCTTCCGGTCAATGTGAAATGGCTGCTCTGCGGCTGCCTGTGCTGTTGCTGTACGGTGGGGTGCAGTCTGTGGCCTGTCATATGTCTCAACAAGAGAGTGAGTCCTTTCCCCATGTCAATTACTTATTGCCCATTTGAACACCTAAGAAATACATCTACTCATTGAGGGGGCAAGAAACAACTACATCAGTTTATTAATTGAGTGTGAATTTGATATATGTCAGAAGGCATGGCTGCTTGGGAAAGGTGATGATTTTACAGCTACAGATTTTAAGTTATTGGCCATGACATGCAGCTTACAAGGTGCTTAACTTCGAGCTCCGGTCCATAAATGCCTCTGAAGTCTTCATGCCTTGAGAGTTTTATTGGTATTTGTTAAACATGTGTTTGACAGGTATTTAGCATAAAACCCTGTGTGTGTGTGTGTGTGTGTGTGTCTATTTTTGTTTGTGTATAATGACTTGTTTATTTGTGTTTGTGTGTTTCAGACGCGAAGGTCCATTCAGAAATTGTTAGAATGGGAAAACAACAGATTATATCACAAGGTAAGCTCATTGCAGAACTGACCTGGGACTCATAAAGATAAGAACAGCAGACTATCTCCAATTTAGCTGCCATGTTAATATGTGTTTAAGTCTTGGTGTGTGGTGGATAACAATCATTAAAATGGCTGCTAACATTTGACCCTGTCAAATGCTTGTTGCCCTCGCAGTCATTTTGGTCTGATGCGTTGATATAGTGTAGAGGCTGACCAGACTACGGAAAGGTCAGCAGTAAAAAGCCACGTTCGTTTTGTTGTGTCTCGACGCTTTGATTGGCAGCCAGTAGCGCCACAGACACTTTAAGGAAACTCCTCTAAGCACTGGCCACCGCTTGACCTCTGCTAACCCTTGTGTGTAAAGTGTGTCTGAGCATTAAGTCTGAAGTGCTTAAGTCTAAGTTGAATATCTACCGCACGACTTTAACCAATATCTTCCTGTGTCTCGCCTTCAGCTGGGGCTGCACTGGAAACTCAGCAGGAGAAAATGTGAGAGCAACAACATGATGGAATATGTAAGTTCATGGTTGTTTTTTTTGTTTGTTGTTGTTTGTGTGTGAATGCTTGATAACAGTTATAATAGGAAATAAAAATTCAGTTTTATTTTCATTTCAGGGCTCTAGGATGTTAACAAAATGAAACAATAATTTAAAATCTAGTTGCCATTGGATACTGTCAGGAAACTTTGTGTGTGTCAAATATTGACTCATTAGAGTGCGTCAGTGTTATCATGCTCTCAGTGAAAATGTTTCAGCCTCAGACCTGCTTGTTACAGATACAAATATACATGTAACAATACCTGTAAAGTATAATAAAGTTTATAAATGATTGGTGCCGCGATTTCTGCGGACTGGAAATGGGTCTGAATGAGCTCTTTGCCAGACTAACTTTCAGAGCAAATCTAAATTTGCCGGGAATTGTCTGGGTTTTCCCAGGCTAATCAATTGAATGCATCCTTGATGAACAAAAATATTAATTTATTTTAAAATATCTTACTGACCCAAACCAGGGTGGCCGCGGGTCATTAAAAAGTATTAAAAAGTCTTAAATCAATTTTCCTAAAAATAAGGCCTTAAAAAGTATTAAATTGTCTTAAATTCAGATTGGATAGGTTTTAAATATGTTAGTCATGTCACCGCAAAGATGCAGGCAAAGGCAATCGTTCTGCCAGCCAGGTCAAATATTTTCTACAAGGTAACGTAACGTAACCTGTGTGTGACACACGCGGGTGCGATCAAACAGTGGAGTCATGAAAAACATCCGTCATTTTGTTCATACAGGAAAACATTCAGTCTGCAAAGTGTTTACTTATATTTGTGTAGCAAAACATATGTATCCAACCCCTGTTTGAAACAGTCCGTGTGTTGTAACGTCTGTCAGAGTTTGAGGTCCCAGAAGAAGAATAGGAAAGACATTGCAAATGAACTGGTTGTTCCACGAGTCCTTTTATAGTTGCTTTCTTTCAGTTAAGCACACTCTTCACATATACAGTACATGCCGAAAGAGCGGATGTTAACAGGTTAAAGAAAACACTCTGTAAAACGCTACAAATCATTGCGATAGATCGGTCATATTCTTCCTCTTTGCGCGAGCATTCTCACTCTCACTGAGCGTGCACGCTCACATAACAACATTACGCGAACAATAACGAACGCCATAGAAGAAGTCATCTTAAAGGCATATCAACATGTCATGAACACTACTGAACACTAGGTGGCCATTACAGAGTTCCATCTTTTGGACATTCATCATACCGCATTGGTTTTCATTTCTTGTCCTCAAAACAGGGCACTAATCTGTTTATTTTTAAGTGTTTGTAGTATTATTTGATGGGGAAATCAATTATTTATAATTATTAGTTTAATTAACAAACTAATTATATGAAACTATTATCAGTACACTACAAATAAACAGAATCCAGAGTTTCAAGAAGATCAGAGAGAAACTCCAAATTTCGACCAAAAAAAACACAAAAAAAACGACAGTGGTACCCCTGTCGTTTTTTTTTTTTTTTCGGTGCGAAAAAATAAGTTTCTCAAACCTTTGGATTCTGATAGAGGGCCATGACACTTAGACCCGAGTGCAAAAATGGAGTCTCTAGACCCTTCCAGAGCTGAGATATTGAGATCCCACGTAGCATTTATGCCACTATAAATATCTAAATATCTCAGCTCTGGAAGGGTCTAGAGACTCCATTTTTGGATTCAGGTCTAAGTCTCATGGCCCTCTATCATAATCCAGAGTTTCAAGAAGATCAGAGAAACTCAAAATTTCGACCAAAAAAAAAAAAAAAACGACAGTGGTACCCGTCGTTTTTTTTTTTTTCGGTGCGGAAAAATACGTTTCTCCAATCTTCTCAAAACTCTGGATTCTGATAGAGGGCCATGAGATTTAGACCCGAGAGCAAAAATGGACTCTCTAGACCCTTCCAGAGTTAAGATATTGAGATCCCACGTAGCATTTATGCCATTATAAAAATCTCAATATCTCAGCTCTGGAAGGGTCTAGAGCAGGGTTCCTCAAACTCAGTCCTGGAGGGCCACTGTCCTGCAGAGTTTAGCGCCAACCCTAATCAAACACACCTGAGCAAGCTAGAGTTAGAGTCTTCAGGATCACTAGAAACTCATAGGTAGGTGTGTTTGATCAGGGTTGGAGCTAAATTCTGCAGGACATCGGCCCTCCAGGACCGAGTTTGAGGAACCCTGGTCTAGAGCCTCAATTTTTGCACTCAGGTCTAAGTCTCATGGCCCTCTATCAGAATCCAGAGTTTCAAGAAGATCAGAGAAACTCAAAATTTCGACCCCCCCCCCCACCAAAAATAACGACAGTGGTACCCCTGTCGTTTTTTTTTTCTGGGGCGAAAAAATAAGTTTCTCCAATCTTCTCAAAACTCTGGATTCTAATAGAGGGCAATGAGACTTAGACCTGAGTGCAAAAATTGAGGCTCTAGACCCTTCCGCCATTATAAAAATCTCAATATCTCAGCTCTGGAAGGGTCTAGACTAGAGCATCAATTTTTGCACTCAGGTCTAAGTCTCATGGCCCTCTTAAATTTAAATTGTTCATACCTTTAGCCACCCTGATATATATATATATATATATATATATATATATATATATCATTTTTTATTTCTTTATTTTTTTTTGTCTTGAGACCTACAGACCATAAGGTTGTAAATCATGTGGCTGGTGATTTATTTTTAAGTGTCCTTTTTTAACTATGTCTTTATTTCTGCAGGTTATTCTTATAGAGTTTGTACCAAAATATCCTATATTCAGACCTGACTAAAGGACTTCTGCTGGATCCTCGTGGAAGGCCCTTCATTCCTCTCCTTAGTGCCTTGTATATATGTCGTATTGAGGGTCTTCACTGGGTTACTACAAAGACCCATTTTCCCAGTACCTTGTACAGTAGAATTCGCAACACTGTCACTTTGCTTTAGAGCAGATTTTGCACATTTCCTGATGTAGTAGAAGCGTCCAGTGTTGCACTCTGACATTTTGTTATATATATATATATATATATATATATATATATATATATATATATATATAAATAACAAGAGTGATTGGAAGAAAGCAAACTCTGATACGGTTTAAAAGTGCATTTACCCCAAAGAGCTATCAAGGCCTCCCCACGTACTATATTATGGTATTGTTGTTAAGAACAAGGCACCTTAAGGTGTGAATTTGCCTTATGTTTACGGTCAACCATTTTGAAATCAGACGTGTAAGTGCAGGAGTCAGAAGTTTGTCATTGTTTTCAGTGTAATGACTAGCATTGGGGCTTTTTGAAGCTAGTGCAGCAAACGAATGAACTAGCCTAGAGTAAGTCGGCACCTTGATCTTCTGGCACTTTTGCGATTGTCTACTACACGGGGAGTCAACAAGCTGACTTGTAAATAACATGGACAGGATGTACAGTGTGGTATACCATGTTTACATTATGTACTTTTGCTGGTTATTAGTTTTTTACCAAGATATTATTGTAGCATAGTTTGTTTATAAGCTGTCTCTGTAACTTTACAGTTGATATGGATCTGTTACCCAGTAAGCCATAAAATATATGTACAAGATGCCACTTGAGTTAGAGCTGAAAATTGCACTTGAGCACACAAGGACAACCAAAATGTCCTGGAGGTTTTTGATATTGTTTACAATGTCATTGTGGTGTGTTTAAAAACAACAACATTTGCCAATCAATGAAAATTTGTTCCCAAGAACAATGTGTCATTCTTTTCACACTAAGTGAAATTCAAGTTTTTGTTGGAACGTTAGTTGTTTTGTTTCTGTTCTTTCAGTTCATTTTCACCTGGGAGTGTCTGTTCATGGATGCTGACTGATGTTGTTGAGCTCTTCAGTTCACTACAGACACAGCATTGGAAATATAGTGGTTAAAACTGCCCCCATGTGTTTTCTATTCCTGCACGACTTCTTTGCTCCATATACTGTAGACAAGACTGCATTAGTGGAGTGCCTCTGTAGATGGTTTTGAGAGGAATGATTATTTGCCTAGCAATCTAATGGAGAGAAAGGAATCTGCTCTTAGTGCTGGTTCTGCTAAAGTATCTGTAAATGTTTGTCCCTACCAACTCTTATGGAAAGCTTCAATAAATTCCTGATTTTGATGTTTTTGAACATTCTTTATATGCATATGTATACTGTTGCCATATTTAAAAATAACAAAATAAGGGAAAACAACACACACACACACACACACAAACGACCAACAATTTACTTTTTCCACATAATTTTAACCCCCAGTAATGGAATACGGAAAATGAATGGCCACTATATAAATGTGTGTGTTCAAGGTCTTGTTGATAATTTAATAATATATATTTTTATTAATAAGATAATCAACTAATTTAAACTATTGCTATTAAACTATTCATTTTTGAGGCTTAATTACTATGATTACTTTTACTATCTAATAGACATAAAATAAAACTTAACTGACTCACAGCACAGATCCTGAACCAAAAGTACAACAGAAAGCTGTAGAAAATCTTTAGTCAGAGATGAAAGAATTCTCACATAAGAATTGATCCCTAAAATTTAAAGATGTGATAAATTACTATTCTAAGATAGAAATGGCCCATTATTTACATAAATCGGGGGTGTAAAGAGGTGAGTGTGAAAAACAAACGTAACTCAGCATGAATGATTCAGATACAATCGGCTGCATTTGAGTCAATCAGTCCACTGTCACTGGTGTTTTATTTTAAGGTTCTAAAGATATTCATTTAACAACAAAATTGCAAGAATATAAAAAGCTTGAGCTTTATATGCCCTCTAGGGGGCAGGCTAAGACACAAAGAAGAATGTGAACCAAGTTAAATGTAAAAGATTTTCACATTTGGACCAAAATAATATCTTATGTCTTCTGGATTTGGAACAGGGTGGCTACAGGTATAGACAATTTAAATTTAAGACTTTGTAAGACTTTTTAATACCACTTCTAATAAATTTAAGACCAAACTTACGATGGAAATATAAATTAAAACTGAAATATTTCCAAGTAAACACACAGTCTGTTACAAAATATGGTGAAATGACAATAACCAAGTGTCAATTCCATACGTGCAGTCGCCTGTGGTGGAGTACAGTGGAGAGAAAAGAAATATAGAAGGCATTTTTGGGCATTTTTGAAGGCAGGTCTAAGTCTCATGGCCCTCTATCAGAATCCAGAGTTTTGAGAAGATTGGAGAAACGTATTTTTTCGCACCGATAAAAAAAAAAAAGACAGGGGTACCACTGTCGTTTTTTTTGGGGGGGGGTCGAAATTTTGAGTTTCTCTGATCTTCTTGAAACTCTGGATTATGATAGAGGGCTGTGAGACTTTGACCTGAGTGCAAAAATGGAGGCTCTAGACCCTTCCAGAGCTGAGATATTGAGATTTTTATAATGGCATAAATGCTACGTGGGATCTCAATATCTCAGCTCCGGAAGGGTCTAGAGACTCCATTTTTGCACTCAAGTCTAAGTCTCATGGCCCTCTATCAGAATCCAGAGCTTTGAGAAGATTGGAGAAACTTATTTTTTCGCCCCAGAAAAAAAACGACAGGGTACCACTGTCGTTTTTTATGGGGGGGGGGGGTCGAAATTTTAAGTTTCTCTGATCTATATTAGGGTTGGAGATTAACTGTGCAAGACAGTCGATCGGCAGGAGCAGGGTTGGGCACCCCTGCTCTAGACCCTTCCAGAGCTGAGATATTGAGATTTTTATAATGGCATAAATGCTACGTGGGATCTCAATATCTCAGCTCTGGAAGGGTCTAGAGACTCCATTTTCGCACTCAGGTCTAAGTCTCATGGCCCTCTATCAGAATCCAGAGTTTTGAGAAGATTGGAGAAACTTACTTTTTCGCCCCAGAAAAAAAAACGACAGGGGTACCACTGTCGTTTTTTTTGGGGGGGTCGAAATTTCGAGTTTCTCTGATCTTCTTGAAACTCTGGATTCTGATAGAGGGCCATGAGACTTAGACCTGAGTGCAAAAATGGAGGCTCTAGACCCTTCCAGAGCTGAGATATTTAGATTTTTATAATGGCATAAATGCTACGTGCAGGATCTCAATATCTCAGCTCTGGAAGGGTCTAGAGAGTCCATTTTTGCACTCGGGTCTAAATCTCATGGCCCCTTTATCAGAATCCAGAGTTTTGAGAAGATTGGAGAAACTTACTTTTTCGCCCCAGAAAAAAAAACGACAGGGGTACCACTGTCGTTTTTTTTGGGGGGGGTCGAAATTTCGAGTTTCTCTGATCTTCTTGAAACTCTGGATTCTGATAGATGGCCATGAGACTTAGATCTGAGTGCAAAAATGGATGCTCTAGACCCTTCCAGAGCTGAGATATTGAGATTTTAATGGCATTTTTGCTACGTGGGATCTCAATATCTCAGCTCTGGAAGGGTCTAGAGACTCCATTTTTGCACTCGGGTCTAAATCTCATGGCCCTCTATCAGAATCCAGAGTTTTGAGCAGATTGGAGAAACTTATTTTTTCGCCCCAGAAAAAAAAAACGACAGGGGTACCACTGTCGTTTGAGCCTCTCGCTGCATCCTGCGGTGGACATCCAACCAGGCCCCATCCAAGTGTGACGTCAGAAGATGCCACGCCCATGCCCAAATTGGACACGTTCTCGTTAACATTTAAAAACAGGAAGAACTATCGAGAAGGGATTCAAGAGAAGACTAGAAGACGAAGGTAACTGCGCAACAAAATGCACAAAACACACTTGCAGTTTTAGTATAAACACTGTTTAACATAATACAAATGAGCTGTATGAGAATGAGATGTTACCTGTTGTAAGCAGCTCTTATCACTTTATTTGTAGTTTGTAATGTGTGCGGCTGATCACTTGACTAGCATGCCTGCTACGCAATTAGCACGAAAGCCCGCGATATGTAATAATAAATTGTCAAAATATCGACGTAATTCGAATCAATAAGGTTTGATGTTGTTTTAGAGCTATGAATTATCTTCAACTTGCATATTTGGTCATTTAACTCCTCTGTGATGTCTCTTGGTGTATTTCGTATCAGTATACTCTCAGATGAGAATTTTATATACTAATTATTATTTCACCAATTTCATGTTGTTATTTGGATTAAGGGTAAATATAAAAATATATTATTTTAGTGTTTATGTGTGACGTTACATCCTGTAAATCTTATTCTGCTTGAAAAAGAATATGAGTTGTATTATTGTACATTTATACAGTATTTACTTTTTTCATAGGCAATCATAAATGCCCTGGCTGTCTCCTGGCTGGGATATCTCCTCACAGGAGGCTGAGCACGTCTTCCTTTCTGGTCTTGATTATCATTGCAGGTCAGAGTAGATTATTCATTATTTTTGCACAATGCCCAGTGCACCCTTTTGTTACTTATAATGGACTATGTGCACGTTAGCATATGCTAGTTCCGGCTGCGAAACCGATATGGGGTGTCTAGTTTCCGGTAGCCTGATGGACGACGTAGAGGATGTATGTTTCTCCAGATGTCTTGAACATTTGCCGAATATTACAGTCGATTATGTTCATCGACTGGCTAATGATTTTCCTCCAGCTCCCCAGAGCAAGAGAGAAGGTGTTTTATATATTGCATTTCTCAGTATTTGCATCATATTGAAGGGAACGTGAAGTCACAACAACATCCATGCTCAGACTGATCTCATGAAATTGTATGTATGACACGTATCATGTATTTTTGGCATGCTATCAACACTCATAATCTCTTTTCAGCGTGTTTATAAATACCGTTGACTTAACGTTATTATTGTATATATATATAGCATATGACCTACCTCAACCCCAACCTACCCGTCACTCCTACCATCCTAGGAAAAAATAAATATCGCTCCCCAGATGTAGATCTACATTTTGTTTTGTTTCGCTCGGACATTTGACGGCGTGTACATACGCGGTACACGTGGAATCACTCGGACATTAATGTTGCCATGCTACGTGCTCAAGCTATGCGATTTGGTAACTGTTATATCTCTCTATACATTATAAAATGCGAAATCATGCGTTAGAAAGTGCATTTTCCAGAACAGTTTGTGTTGGCCATTGTTTTGTTTATGATGTTCAGAGGCTATGTTGTTGACAGCCACTATCGTCATATAGATCAGTGTTGACAACCACTATACATGTCATACAGGGAGTAAAGGTATCCGACGTTGGTTCGTTCGTTATCAAGTTAGGCTGTTTAACACATATTAGGCTGTTCACACATATTTCTAAACAGGTCTCCCTTTCAAAATAGGTTCTAAACCCAGGGGCTTCTCCTGGTTAAAGGGTATAATATAATAAATAATTAGTAGCCTAAAAACTTCCTTCTAGTTGTCATGGATACGCAACGCTCCACTCTGTGAAGCGACTGCTTGGGTGCGGTGACAAAATGTGAAATATCGTTTACTTTTCACAATGCAGCAGCGCCTGGCTCCACCCAAATATGAGTGAAAACTGTGTTGGTTGACTTGACAATGAACAAACGAACATAGTTTTAGACAAATATATTTAGATAGCTAAGCTTTAGATAGCCGGTCCACTGATGTAGGATGTAAACAACGGCAACCGGAACCGAAGTACCCAACATCCGCCCTCAAGGCGGAAGTTAGCATTTTTCTCGTGCACATAGTCAATTACAGTAACACAACTGTGACTGTTCTCTGATAACTATTTCAGTGAAGTGGAAGATTTTAACTGACAAATTGACAAACAATTGAAGAAGAAAGAAAGGAGACCATTCAACTGTTGGCTGTTACTTTTACATTTACACATTTGAAGTTTGGAATTACGTCAGTAACATGAATCTATGAACATGAATCAATTTGACTCTCTCTCTCTCTACAACTCCAACATTTCATAACTGTTTAGTGTTAAATCAGAAATATATATTTCAGTTGAACATGTTAAACTCATTTGTATTTCTCTCTCTCTCTCTCTCTCTCTCTCTGAGTTGAAGCCATTCTTGCAGCAACTGGTGGAAAACGGGATCTTTTTGGTGCTTTTGTTCTAGCATAAATAATTTTGTTCTTTCGTATAATATGAATAAATACATATGTATATATAAATAAATTCATGCTTGAATCATTCTCGAGTTTTGCCTTCTGATATCTGGCCATATCATTTAGTGACTGCATGTGCTGATTCCATCGTTATTTTATCGGATAATGAGCAAATTAGTTAAACTTAAGGAGGTTAATCAATATGCAGTATAATTCAAGAAACTAAGACTCACACCACTTTTCAGTTGATTAAAGATTGACGTACATTTTTAATTTGTTTTGTATAAATTTACATTTTTGTAAATGCCTCTGATGCATTTTGAATAAAAAAACACATTTTATAAAAACCCTCCTGAGATTAAATCTCTTTCGAACTATGTACGTGCAAACTAAAACAAGGTTCCTGTAACCGGGGTCCTAAAGCTGCAGCCTCCGATTGTGCAGGGATTTTTAGTATAGTGAATGTATTGCTTTGAAGAACAACTGACATTGGTTATTTTAACAAAAAGTTATCACACTTGCATAAATGGGTCCTTTTAGGACCATATGTGTAAACTTGATGTATTAACACAAAATATTGCATTAAAAAAATCATTTGTGACCAAGATATTTTGAACTATGATGATATTTTGATATGTTAAACTCAAAAAACCTATACAGAAGAGGAAGCGAGAGATTAGCTGTTTTTTTTATGTATTAGAACATCGTGCAAAAGTTCATTTATTTCAGTAATTATGAATAATTCAACATAACTATAAGTGCAGTTTGGATCCCATATAACTAAGAAAGTGATAAAAACTCGTTTTAGTTTAAGTATAGATGCTCCCTTATACCTTTATTATAGCAAAACCATGATTATTGATTACCACTTGTAACAGAAATACAAGAGAAATACAAAAATATCATTTTAAGGTACATTGTTTACTTGCTTGTACTATATGTCATTAACTTACAAAACCAGTGAGCAATGCAGAAGTAACGTATTGTCTAATACAGCTGTTAAGGGAGTGATTGTGATTTAGACGATTCCAAGCCTGCCAAAGAGTCACAATTTAACTGCACCAATAATCTGTAGTGCCACATCTCTACAAAAATAACCTCATCTTTATTATAAACCAATAACTATGATAACATCCATAAACATATTCTGACAGGAAGCAGCGGCATTTTGCGCATGCGTACACGAATCACAACAAATCGAGTCACGTGCCGTCTTTGGACATGGGCGAGGCTTCCGACGTCACACATGGATGGGCGTGGCTTCTGACGTCACACTTGGATGTGGGCCGGGTTGGATATCCACCGCAGGATGCAGCGAGCTGTAGTTGTTTTTTTTTTTGGGGGGGGGGGGGGGGGGGGGGTCGAAATTTCGAGTTTCTCTGATCTTCTTGAAACTATGGATTCTGATAGAGGGCCATGAGACTTAGACCTGAGTGCAAAAATGGAGGCTCTAGACCCTTCCAGAGCTGAGATATTGAGATTTTTATAATGGCATAAATGCTACGTGGGATCTCAATATCTCAGCTCTGGAAGGGTCTAGAGCCTCCATTTTTGCACTCAGGTCTAAGTCTCATGGCCCTCTATCAGAATCCAGAGTTTTGAGAAGATTGGAGAAACTTAATTTTTCGCCCGAAAAAAAAAAAACGAAAGGGGTACCACTGTCGTTTTTTTTTCGGGATGAATTTTTGAGTTTCGATATCTCAGCTCTGGAAGGGTCTAGAGCCTCCATTTTTGCACTCAGATTTAAGTCTCATTGCCCTCTATCAGAATCCAGAGTTTTGAGAAGATTGGAGAAACTTAATTTTTCGCCCGAAAAAAAAAAACGAAAGGGGTACCACTGTCGTTTTTTTTTCGGGATGAATTTTTGAGTTTCGATATCTCAGCTCTGGAAGGGTCTAGAGCCTCCATTTTTGCACTCAGGTTTAAGTCTCATGGGCCTCTATCAGAATCCAGAGTTTTGAGAAGATTGGAGAAACTAAATTTTTCGCCCGAAAAAAAAAACCGAAAGGGGTACCACTGTCGTTTTTTTTTTTCTGGTCGAATTTTTGAGTTTCGATATCTCAGCTCTGGAAGGGTCTAGAGCCTCCATTTTTGCACTCAGGTCTAAGTCTCATTGCCCTCTATCAGAATCCAGAGTTTTGAGAAGATTGGAGAAACTTAATTTTTCGCCCGAAAAAAAAAAACGAAAGGGGTACCACTGTCGTTTTTTTTTTTCGGGTCGAATTTTTGAGTTTCGGTATCTCAGCTCTGGAAGGGTCTAGAGCCTCCATTTTTGCACTCAGGTCTATGTCTCATTGCCCTCTATCAGAATCCAGAGTTTTGAGAAGATTGGAGAAAAAAATTAATTTTTCGCCCGAAAAAAATAAACAAAAGGGGTACCACTGTCGTTTTTTTTTTCGGGTCGAATTTTTGAGTTTCGATATCTCAGCTCTGGAAGGGTCTAGAGCCTCAATTTTTGCACTCAGGTCTATGTCTCATGGCCCTCTATCAGAATCCAGAGTTTTGAGAAGATTGGAGAAACTTAATTTTTTGCCCGAAAAAAAAACAAAAGGGGTACCACTGTTGTTTTTATTTTTCGGTTCGAATTTTTGAATTTCAATATCTCAGCTCTCGAAGGGTCTAGACTAGAGCCTCCATTTTTGCACTCAGGTCTAAGTCTCATTGCCCTCTATCAGAATCCAGACTTTTGAGAAGATTGGAGTAACTTAATTTCTCGCCCGAAAAAAAAAAAACGAAAGGGGTACCACTGTCGTTTTTATTTTCGGTTCGAATTTTTGAGTTTCGATATCTCAGCTCTGGAAGGGTCTAGAGCCTCCATATTTGCACTCAGGTTTAAGTCTCATGGCCCTCTATCAGAATCCAGAGTTTTGAGAAGATTGGGGAAAAATTTTTTTCGCCCCCAAAAAAAAAAAACGTAAGGGGTAACACTGTCGTTTTTTTTTCGGGTCGAATTTTTGAGTTTCGATATCTCAGCTCTGGAAGGGTCTAGAGCCTCCATATTTGCACTCAGGTTTAAGTCTCATGGCCCTCCATCAGAATCCAGAGTTTTGAGAAGATTGGGGAAACTTTTTTTTCGCCCAAAAAAAAAAACCGTAAGGGGTAACACTGTCGGTTTTTTTTCGGGTCGAATTTTTGAGTTTCGATATCTCAGCTCTGGAAGGGTCTAGAGCCTCCATATTTGCACTCAGGTTTAAGTCTAATGGCCCTTTATCAGAATCCAGAGTTTTGAGAAGATTGGGGAAACTTTTTTTTCGCCGTCCCCAAATAAAACGTAAGGGGTAACACTGTCGTTTTTTTGGGGGGGTCGAATTTTTGAGTTTCGATATCTCAGCTCTGGAAGGGTCTAGAGCCTCCATTTCTGCACTCAGGTAAAAGTCTCACAGCCCTCTATCATAATCCAGAGTTTTGAGAAGATTGGAGAAACTTAATTTTTCGCCCGAAAATGAAAAAAAAACGTAAGGGGTAACACTGTCGTTTTTTTTTCGGGTCGAATTTTTGAGTTTCGATATCTCAGCTCTGGAAGGGTCTAGAGCCTCCTTTTTTGCACTCAGGTTTAAGTCTCACAGCCCTCTATCATAATCCAGAGTTTTGAGAAGATTGGAGAAACTTAATTTTTCGCCCGAAAATGAAAAAAAAACGTAAGGGGTAACACTGTCGTTTTTTTTTCGAGTCGAATTTTTGAGTTTCGATATCTCAGCTCTGGAAGGGTCTAGAGCCTCCATATTTGCACTCAGGTTTAAGTCTCATGGCCCTCTATCAGAATCCAGAGTTTTGAGAAGATTGGGGAAACTTTTTTTTCGCCCAAAAAAAAAAACGTAAGGGGTAACACTGTTGTTGTTTTTTTGGGGTCAAATTTTTGAGTTTCGATATCTCAGCTCTGGAAGGGTCTAGAGCCTCCATTTCTGCACTCAGGTAAAAGTCTCACAGCCCTCTATCATAATCCAGAGTTTTGAGAAGATTGGAGAAACTTAATTTTTCGCCCGAAAATGAAAAAAAACGTAAGGGGTAACACTGTCGTTTTTTTTTTTCGGGTCGAATTTTTGAGTTTCGATATCTCAGCTCTGGAAGGGTCTAGAGCCTCCATTTTTGCACTCAGATCTAAGTCTCATGGCCCTCTATCAGAATCCAGAGTTTTGAGAAGATTGGGGATACTTAATTTTTCGGCCCCCCCAAAAAAATGTAAGGGGTACCACTGTCGTTTTTTTTTCTGGTCGAAATTTTGAGTTTCGATATCTCAGCTCTGGAAGGGTCTAGAGCCTCCATTTTTGCACTCAGGTCAAAGTCTCACAGCCCTCTATCATAATCCAGAGTTTTGAGAAGATTGGAGAAACTTAATTTTTCGCCCGAAAATGAAAAAAAACGTAAGGGGTAAGTAACACTGTCGGTTTTTTTTCGGGTCGAAATTTTGAGTTTCGATATCTCAGCTCTGGAAGGGTCTAGAGCCTCCATCTGCACTCAGGTAAAAGTCTCACAGCCCTCTATCATAATCCAGAGTTTTGAGAAGATTGGAGAAACTTAATTTTTCGCCCGAAAATGAAAAAAAACTAAAGGGGTAACACTGTCGTTTTTTTTTTTCGGGTCAAAATTTTGAGTTTCGATATCTCAGCTCTGGAAGGGTCTAGAGCCTCCATTTCTGCACCCAGGTCAAAGTCTCACAGCCCTCTATCATAATCCAGAGTTTTGAGAAGATTGGAGAAACTTAATTTTTCGCCCGAAAATGAAAAAAAACTAAAGGGGTAACACTGTCGTTTTTTTTTTCGGGTCGAATTTTTGAGTTTCGATATCTCAGCTCTGGAAGGGTCTAGAGCCTCCATTTTTGCACTCAGATCTAAGTCTCATGGCCCTCTATCAGAATCCAGAGTTTTGAGAAGATTGGGGATACTTAATTTTTCGGCCCCCCAAAAAAACGTAAGGGGTACCACTGTCGTTTTTTTTTCTGGTCGAATTTTTGAGTTTTGATATCTCAGCTCTGGAAGGGTCTAGAGCCTCCATATTTGCACTCAGGTTTAAGTCTCATGGCCCTCTATCAGAATCCAGAGTTTTTTTTTTTTTTTGGAGGCTCTAGACCCTTCCAGAGCTGAGATATCGAAACTCAAAATTTTGACCCGAAAAAAAAAACGTAAGGGGTAACACTGTCGTTTTTTTTTCGGGTCGAATTTTTGAGTTTCGATATCTCAGCTCTGGAAGGGTCTAGAGCCTCCATTTTTGCACTCAGATCTAAGTCTCATGGCCCTCTATCGGAATCCAGAGTTTTGAGAAGATTGGGGATACTTAATTTTTCGGCCCCCCCAAAAAAATGTAAGGGGTACCACTGTCGTTTTTTTTTCTGGTCGAAATTTTGAGTTTCGATATCTCAGCTCTGGAAGGGTCTAGAGCCTCCATTTCTGCACTCAGGTAAAAGTCTCACAGCCCTCTATCATAATCCAGAGTTTTGAGAAGATTGGAGAAACTTAATTTTTCGCCCGAAAATGAAAAAAAACTAAAGGGGTAACACTGTCGGTTTTTTTTTTCGGGTCAAAATTTTGAGTCTCGATATCTCAGCTCTGGAAGGGTCTAGAGCCTCCATTTTTGCACTCAGGTCAAAGTCTCACAGCCCTCTATCATAATCCAGAGTTTTGAGAAGATTGGAGAAACTTAATTTTTCGCCCAAAAATAAAAAAAACGTAAGGGGTAACACTGTCGTTTTTTTTTCGGGTCGAATTTTTGAGTTTCGATATCTCAGCTCTGGAAGGGTCTAGAGCCTCCATTTTTGCACTCAGATCTAAGTCTCATGGCCCTCTATCAGAATCCAGAGTTTTGAGAAGATTGGGGATACTTATTTTTTCGGCCCCCCAAAAAAAACGTAAGGGGTAACACTGTCGTTTTTTTTTCGGGTCGAAATTTTGAGTTTCGATATCTCAGCTCTGGAAGGGTCTAGAGCCTCCATTTCTGCACTCAGGTAAAAGTCTCACAGCCCTCTATCATAATCCAGAGTTTTGAGAAGATTGGAGAAACTTAATTTTTCGCCCGAAAATGAAAAAAAACGTAAGGGGTAGTAACACTGTCGGTTTTTTTTCGGGTTGAAATTTTGAGTTTCGATATCTCAGCTCTGGAAGGGTCTAGAGCCTCCATTTCTGCACTCAGGTCAAAGTCTCACAGCCCTCTATCATAATCCAGAGTTTTGAGAAGATTGGAGAAACTTAATTTTTCGCCCGAAAATGAAAAAAAACGAAAGGGGTAACACTGTCGTTTTTTTTTTCGGGTCGAAATTTTGAGTTTCGATATCTCAGCTCTGGAAGGGTCTAGAGCCTCCATTTTTGCACTCAGGTCAAAGTCTCACAGCCCTCTATCATAATCCAGAGTTTTGAGAAGATTGGAGAAACTTAATTTTTCGCCCGAAAATGAAAAAACGAAAGGGGTACCACTGTCGTTTTTTTTTTCGGGATGAATTTTTGAGTTTCGATATCTCAGCTCTGGAAGGGTCTAGAGCCTCCATTTTTGCACTCAGATTTAAGTCTCATGGCCCTCTATCAGAATCCAGAGTTTTGAGAAGATTGGAGAAACTTAATTTTTCGCCCGAAAAAAAAAAACGAAAGGGGTACCACTGTCGTTTTTTTTTCGGGATGAATTTTTGAGTTTCGATATCTCAGCTCTGGAAGGGTCTAGAGCCTCAATTTTTGCACTCAGATTTAAGTCTCATGGCCCTCTATCAGAATCCAGAGTTTTGAGAAGATTGGAGAAACTTAATTTTTCGCCCGAAAAAAAAAAACGAAAGGGGTACCACTGTCGTTTTTTTTTCGGGATGAATTTTTGAGTTTCGATATCTCAGCTCTGGAAGGGTCTAGAGCCTCCATTTTTGCACTCAGATTTAAGTCTCATTGCCCTCTATCAGAATCCAGAGTTTTGAGAAGATTGGAGAAACTTAATTTTTCGCCCGAAAAAAAAAAAAACGAAAGGGGTACCACTGTCGTTTTTTTTTCGGGATGAATTTTTGAGTTTCGATATCTCAGCTCTGGAAGGGTCTAGAGCCTCCATTTCTGCACTCAGGTAAAAGTCTCACAGCCCTCTATCATAATCCAGAGTTTTGAGAAGATTGGAGAAACTTAATTTTTCGCCCGAAAATGAAAAAAAACGTAAGGGGTAACACTGTCATTTTTTTTTTGGGTCGAAATTTTGAGTTTCGATATCTCAGCTCTGGAAGGGTCTAGAGCCTCCATTTTTGCACTCAGGTCAAAGTCTCACAGCCCTCTATCATAATCCAGAGTTTTGAGAAGATTGGAGAAACTTAATTTTTCGCCCGAAAATGAAAAAAAACGAAAGGGGTAAGTAACACTGTCGTTTTTTTTTTCGGGTCGAAATTTTGAGTTTCGATATCTCAGCTCTGGAAGGGTCTAGAGCCTCCATTTTTGCACTCAGGTCAAAGTCTCACAGCCCTCTATCATAATCCAGAGTTTTGAGAAGATTGGAGAAACTTAATTTTTCGCCCGAAAATGAAAAAAAACGTAAGGGGTAACACTGTCGTTTTTTTTTCGGGTCGAAATTTTGAGTTTCGATATCTCAGCTCTGGAAGGGTCTAGAGCCTCCATTTCTGCACTCAGGTCAAAGTCTCACAGCCCTCTATCATAATCCAGAGTTTTGAGAAGATTGGAGAAACTTAATTTTTCGCCCGAAAATGAAAAAAAAACGTAAGGGGTAACACTGTCGTTTTTTTTGGGGTCGAAATTTTGAGTTTCGATATCTCAGCTCTGGAAGGGTCTAGAGCCTCCATTTTTGCACTCAGGTCAAAGTCTCACAGCCCTCTATCATAATCCAGAGTTTTGAGAAGATTGGAGAAACTTAATTTTTCGCCCGAAAATGAAAAAAAAACGAAAGGGGTAACACTGTCGTTTTTTTTTTCGGGTCGAAATTTTGAGTTTCGATATCTCAGCTCTGGAAGGGTCTAGAGCCTCCATTTTTGCACTCAGGTCAAAGTCTCACAGCCCTCTATCATAATCCAGAGTTTTGAGAAGATTGGAGAAACTTAATTTTTCGCCCGAAAATGAAAAAAAAAACGAAAGGGGTAACACTGTCGTTTTTTTTTTCGGGTCGAAATTTTGAGTTTCGTTATCTCAGCTCTGGAAGGGTCTAGAGCCTCCATTTTTGCACTCAGGTCAAAGTCTCACCGCCCTCTATCATAATCCAGAGTTTTGAGAAGATTGGAGAAACTTAATTTTTCGCCCGAAAATGAAAAATAAAACGTAAGGGGTAACACTGTCATTTTTTTTTTCGGGTCGAAATTTTGAGTTTCGATATCTCAGCTCTGGAAGGGTCTAGAGCCTCCATTTTTGCACTCAGATCTAAGTCTCATGGCCCTCTATCAGAATCCAGAGTTTTGAGAAGATTGGGGATACTTATTTTTTCGGCCCCCGAAAAAAAACGTAAGGGGTACCACTGTCGTTTTTTTTTCTGGTCGATTTTTTGAGTTTCGATATCTCAGCTCTGGAAGGGTCTAGAGCCTCCATATTTGCACTCAGGTATAAGTCTCATGGCCCTCTATCAGAATCCAGAGTTTTGAGAAGATTGGAGAAACTTAATTTTTCGCCCGAAAATGAAAAAAAACGAAAGGGGTAACACTGTCGTTTTTTTTTCGGGTCGAAATTTTGAGTTTCGATATCTCAGCTCTGGAAGGGTCTAGAGCCTCCATTTTTGCACTCAGGTCAAAGTCTCACAGCCCTCTATCATAATCCAGAGTTTTGAGAAGATTGGAGAAACTTAATTTTTCGCCCGAAAATGAAAAAAAAAAACGTAAGGGGTAACACTGTCGTTTTTTTTTCGGGTCGAAATTTTGAGTTTCGATATCTCAGCTCTGGAAGGGTCTAGAGCCTCCATTTTTGCACTCAGGTCAAAGTCTCACAGCCCTCTATCATAATCCAGAGTTTTGAGAAGATTGGAGAAACTTAATTTTTCGCCGGAAAATGAAAAAAAAAACGTAAGGGGTAACACTGTCGTTTTTTTTTCGGGTCGAAATTTTGAGTTTCGATATCTCAGCTCTGGAAGGGTCTAGAGCCTCCATTTTTGCACTCAGATCTAAGTCTTATGGCCCTCTATCAGAATCCAGAGTTTTGAGAAGATTGGAGAAACTTAATTTTTCGCCCGAAAATGAAAAAAAAAAACGTAAGGGGTAACACTGTCGTTTTTTTTTCGGGTCGAAATTTTGAGTTTCGATATCTCAGCTCTGGAAGGGTCTAGAGCCTCCATTTTTGCACTCAGGTCAAAGTCTCACAGCCCTCTATCATAATCCAGAGTTTTGAGAAGATTGGAGAAACTTAATTTTTCGCCGGAAAATGAAAAAAAAAACGTAAGGGGTAACACTGTCGTTTTTTTTTCGGGTCGAAATTTTGAGTTTCGATATCTCAGCTCTGGAAGGGTCTAGAGCCTCCATTTTTGCACTCAGATCTAAGTCTCATGGCCCTCTATCAGAATCCAGAGTTTTGAGAAGATTGGGGATACTTATTTTTTCGGCCCCCCAAAAAAAACGTGAGGGGTACCACTGTCGTTTTTTTTTCTGGTCGATTTTTTGAGTTTCGATATCTCAGCTCTGGAAGGGTCTAGAGCCTCCATATTTGCACTCAGGTTTAAGTCTCATGGCCCTCTATCAGAATCCAGAGTTTTGAGAAGATTGGGGAATCTTTTTTTTCGCCCCCCCAAAAAAAACGTAAGGGGTAACACTGTCGTTTTTTTTTCGGGTCGAAATTTTGAGTTTCGATATCTCAGCTCTGGAAGGGTCTAGAGCCTCCATTTCTGCACTCAGGTAAAAGTCTCACAGCCCTCTATCATAATCCAGAGTTTTGAGAAGATTGGAGAAACTTAATTTTTCGCCCGAAAATGAAAAAAAACGTAAGGGGTAACACTGTCGGTTTTTTTTCGGGTCGAAATTTTGAGTTTCGATATCTCAGCTCTGGAAGGGTCTAGAGCCTCCATTTCTGCACTCATGTCAAAGTCTCACAGCCCTCTATCATAATCCAGAGTTTTGAGAAGATTGGAGAAACTTAATTTTTCGCCCGAAAATGAAAAAAAACGTAAGGGGTAACACTGTCATTTTTTTTTTGGGTCGAAATTTTGAGTTTCGATATCTCAGCTCTGGAAGGGTCTAGAGCCTCAATTTTTGCACTCAGGTCAAAGTCTCACAGCCCTCTATCATAATCCAGAGTTTTGAGAAGATTGGGGAATCTTTTTTTTCGCCCCCCCAAAAAAAACGTGAGGGGTACCACTGTCGTTTTTTTTTCTGGTCGATTTTTTGAGTTTCGATATCTCAGCTCTGGAAGGGTCTAGAGCCTCCATATTTGCACTCAGGTTTAAGTCTCATGGCCCTCTATCAGAATCCAGAGTTTTGAGAAGATTGGGGAATCTTTTTTTTCGCCCCCCCAAAAAAAACGTAAGGGGTAACACTGTCGTTTTTTTTTCGGGTCGAAATTTTGAGTTTCGATATCTCAGCTCTGGAAGGGTCTAGAGCCTCCATATTTGCACTCAGGTATAAGTCTCATGGCCCTCTATCAGAATCCAGAGTTTTGAGAAGATTGGAGAAACTTAATTTTTCGCCCGAAAATGAAAAAAAACGAAAGGGGTAACACTGTCGTTTTTTTTTCGGGTCTAAATTTTGAGTTTCGATATCTCAGCTCTGGAAGGGTCTAGAGCCTCCATTTTTGCACTCAGGTCAAAGTCTCACAGCCCTCTATCATAATCCAGAGTTTTGAGAAGATTGGAGAAACTTAATTTTTCGCCCGAAAATGAAAAAAAACGAAAGGGGTAAGTAACACTGTCGTTTTTTTTTTCGGGTCGAAATTTTGAGTTTCGATATCTCAGCTCTGGAAGGGTCTAGAGCCTCCATTTTTGCACTCAGGTCAAAGTCTCACAGCCCTCTATCATAATCCAGAGTTTTGAGAAGATTGGAGAAACTTAATTTTTCGCCCGAAAATGAAAAAAAACGTAAGGGGTAACACTGTCGGTTTTTTTTCGGGTCGAAATTTTGAGTTTCGATATCTCAGCTCTGGAAGGGTCTAGAGCCTCCATTTCTGCACTCAGGTCAAAGTCTCACAGCCCTCTATCATAATCCAGAGTTTTGAGAAGATTGGAGAAACTTAATTTTTCGCCCGAAAATGAAAAAAAAACGTAAGGGGTAACACTGTCGTTTTTTTTGGGGTCGAAATTTTGAGTTTCGATATCTCAGCTCTGGAAGGGTCTAGAGCCTCCATTTTTGCACTCAGGTCAAAGTCTCACAGCCCTCTATCATAATCCAGAGTTTTGAGAAGATTGGAGAAACTTAATTTTTCGCCCGAAAATGAAAAAAAAACGAAAGGGGTAACACTGTCGTTTTTTTTTTCGGGTCGAAATTTTGAGTTTCGATATCTCAGCTCTGGAAGGGTCTAGAGCCTCCATTTTTGCACTCAGGTCAAAGTCTCACAGCCCTCTATCATAATCCAGAGTTTTGAGAAGATTGGAGAAACTTAATTTTTCGCCCGAAAATGAAAAAAAAAACGAAAGGGGTAACACTGTCGTTTTTTTTTTCGGGTCGAAATTTTGAGTTTCGTTATCTCAGCTCTGGAAGGGTCTAGAGCCTCCATTTTTGCACTCAGGTCAAAGTCTCACCGCCCTCTATCATAATCCAGAGTTTTGAGAAGATTGGAGAAACTTAATTTTTCGCCCGAAAATGAAAAATAAAACGTAAGGGGTAACACTGTCATTTTTTTTTTCGGGTCGAAATTTTGAGTTTCGATATCTCAGCTCTGGAAGGGTCTAGAGCCTCCATTTTTGCACTCAGATCTAAGTCTCATGGCCCTCTATCAGAATCCAGAGTTTTGAGAAGATTGGGGATACTTATTTTTTCGGCCCCCGAAAAAAAACGTAAGGGGTACCACTGTCGTTTTTTTTTCTGGTCGATTTTTTGAGTTTCGATATCTCAGCTCTGGAAGGGTCTAGAGCCTCCATATTTGCACTCAGGTATAAGTCTCATGGCCCTCTATCAGAATCCAGAGTTTTGAGAAGATTGGAGAAACTTAATTTTTCGCCCGAAAATGAAAAAAAACGAAAGGGGTAACACTGTCGTTTTTTTTTCGGGTCGAAATTTTGAGTTTCGATATCTCAGCTCTGGAAGGGTCTAGAGCCTCCATTTTTGCACTCAGGTCAAAGTCTCACAGCCCTCTATCATAATCCAGAGTTTTGAGAAGATTGGAGAAACTTAATTTTTCGCCCGAAAATGAAAAAAAAAAACGTAAGGGGTAACACTGTCGTTTTTTTTTCGGGTCGAAATTTTGAGTTTCGATATCTCAGCTCTGGAAGGGTCTAGAGCCTCCATTTTTGCACTCAGGTCAAAGTCTCACAGCCCTCTATCATAATCCAGAGTTTTGAGAAGATTGGAGAAACTTAATTTTTCGCCGGAAAATGAAAAAAAAAACGTAAGGGGTAACACTGTCGTTTTTTTTTCGGGTCGAAATTTTGAGTTTCGATATCTCAGCTCTGGAAGGGTCTAGAGCCTCCATTTTTGCACTCAGATCTAAGTCTTATGGCCCTCTATCAGAATCCAGAGTTTTGAGAAGATTGGAGAAACTTAATTTTTCGCCCGAAAATGAAAAAAAAAAACGTAAGGGGTAACACTGTCGTTTTTTTTTCGGGTCGAAATTTTGAGTTTCGATATCTCAGCTCTGGAAGGGTCTAGAGCCTCCATTTTTGCACTCAGGTCAAAGTCTCACAGCCCTCTATCATAATCCAGAGTTTTGAGAAGATTGGAGAAACTTAATTTTTCGCCGGAAAATGAAAAAAAAAACGTAAGGGGTAACACTGTCGTTTTTTTTTCGGGTCGAAATTTTGAGTTTCGATATCTCAGCTCTGGAAGGGTCTAGAGCCTCCATTTTTGCACTCAGATCTAAGTCTCATGGCCCTCTATCAGAATCCAGAGTTTTGAGAAGATTGGGGATACTTATTTTTTCGGCCCCCCAAAAAAAACGTGAGGGGTACCACTGTCGTTTTTTTTTCTGGTCGATTTTTTGAGTTTCGATATCTCAGCTCTGGAAGGGTCTAGAGCCTCCATATTTGCACTCAGGTTTAAGTCTCATGGCCCTCTATCAGAATCCAGAGTTTTGAGAAGATTGGGGAATCTTTTTTTTCGCCCCCCCAAAAAAAACGTAAGGGGTAACACTGTCGTTTTTTTTTCGGGTCGAAATTTTGAGTTTCGATATCTCAGCTCTGGAAGGGTCTAGAGCCTCCATTTCTGCACTCAGGTAAAAGTCTCACAGCCCTCTATCATAATCCAGAGTTTTGAGAAGATTGGAGAAACTTAATTTTTCGCCCGAAAATGAAAAAAAACGTAAGGGGTAACACTGTCGGTTTTTTTTCGGGTCGAAATTTTGAGTTTCGATATCTCAGCTCTGGAAGGGTCTAGAGCCTCCATTTCTGCACTCATGTCAAAGTCTCACAGCCCTCTATCATAATCCAGAGTTTTGAGAAGATTGGAGAAACTTAATTTTTCGCCCGAAAATGAAAAAAAACGTAAGGGGTAACACTGTCATTTTTTTTTTGGGTCGAAATTTTGAGTTTCGATATCTCAGCTCTGGAAGGGTCTAGAGCCTCAATTTTTGCACTCAGGTCAAAGTCTCACAGCCCTCTATCATAATCCAGAGTTTTGAGAAGATTGGGGAATCTTTTTTTTCGCCCCCCCAAAAAAAACGTGAGGGGTACCACTGTCGTTTTTTTTTCTGGTCGATTTTTTGAGTTTCGATATCTCAGCTCTGGAAGGGTCTAGAGCCTCCATATTTGCACTCAGGTTTAAGTCTCATGGCCCTCTATCAGAATCCAGAGTTTTGAGAAGATTGGGGAATCTTTTTTTCGCCCCCCCAAAAAAAACGTAAGGGGTAACACTGTCGTTTTTTTTTCGGGTCGAAATTTTGAGTTTCGATATCTCAGCTCTGGAAGGGTCTAGAGCCTCCATATTTGCACTCAGGTATAAGTCTCATGGCCCTCTATCAGAATCCAGAGTTTTGAGAAGATTGGAGAAACTTAATTTTTCGCCCGAAAATGAAAAAAAACGAAAGGGGTAACACTGTCGTTTTTTTTTCGGGTCTAAATTTTGAGTTTCGATATCTCAGCTCTGGAAGGGTCTAGAGCCTCCATTTTTGCACTCAGGTCAAAGTCTCACAGCCCTCTATCATAATCCAGAGTTTTGAGAAGATTGGAGAAACTTAATTTTTCGCCCGAAAATGAAAAAAAAAAACGTAAGGGGTAACACTGTCGTTTTTTTTTCGGGTCGAAATTTTGAGTTTCGATATCTCAGCTCTGGAAGGGTCTAGAGCCTCCATTTTTGCACTCAGGTCAAAGTCTCACAGCCCTCTATCATAATCCAGAGTTTTGAGAAGATTGGAGAAACTTAATTTTTCGCCGGAAAATGAAAAAAAAAAACGTAAGGGGTAACACTGTCGTTTTTTTTTCGGGTCGAAATTTTGAGTTTCGATATCTCAGCTCTGGAAGGGTCTAGAGCCTCCATATTTGCACTCAGGTTTAAGTCTCATGGCCCTCTATCAGAATCCAGAGTTTTGAGAAGATTGGGGAATCTTTTTTTCGCCCCCCCAAAAAAAACGTAAGGGGTAACACTGTCGTTTTTTTTTCGGGTCGAAATTTTGAGTTTCGATTTCTCAGCTCTGGAAGGGTCTAGAGCCTCCATTTCTGCACTCAGGTAAAAGTCTCACAGCCCTCTATCATAATCCAGAGTTTTGATAAGATTGGAGAAACTTAATTTTTCGCCCGATAATGAAAAAAAACGTAAGGGGTAACACTGTCGGTTTTTTTTTCGGGTCGAAATTTTGAGTTTCGATATCTCAGCTCTGGAAGGGTCTAGAGCCTCCATTTCTGCACTCATGTCAAAGTCTCACAGCCCTCTATCATAATCCAGAGTTTTGAGAAGATTGGAGAAACTTAATTTTTCGCCCGAAAATGAAAAAAAAAACGTAAGGGGTAACACTGTCATTTTTTTTTTGGGTCGAAATTTTGAGTTTCGATATCTCAGCTCTGGAAGGGTCTAGAGCCTCCATTTTTGCACTCAGGTCAAAGTCTCACAGCCCTCTATCATAATCCAGAGTTTTGAGAAGATTGGGGAATCTTTTTTTTCGCCCCCCCAAAAAAAACGTGAGGGGTACCACTGTCGTTTTTTTTTCTGGTCGATTTTTTGAGTTTCGATATCTCAGCTCTGGAAGGGTCTAGAGCCTCCATATTTGCACTCAGGTTTAAGTCTCATGGCCCTCTATCAGAATCCAGAATTTTGAGAAGATTGGGGAATCTTTTTTTCGCCCCCCCAAAAAAAACGTAAGGGGTAACACTGTCGTTTTTTTTTCGGGTCGAAATTTTGAGTTTCGATATCTCAGCTCTGGAAGGGTCTAGAGCCTCCATTTCTGCACTCAGGTAAAAGTCTCACAGCCCTCTATCATAATCCAGAGTTTTGAGAAGATTGGAGAAACTTAATTTTTCGCCCGAAAATGAAAAAAAACGTAAGGCGTAACACTGTCGGGTTTTTTTCGGGTCGAAATTTTGAGTTTCGATATCTCAGCTCTGGAAGGGTCTAGAGCCTCCATTTCTGCACTCATGTCAAAGTCTCACAGCCCTCTATTATAATCCAGAGTTTTGAGAAGATTGGAGAAACTTAATTTTTCGCCCGAAAATGAAAAAAAACGTAAGGGGTAACACTGTCATTTTTTTTTTGGGTCGAAATTTTGAGTTTCGATATCTCAGCTCTGGAAGGGTCTAGAGCCTCCATTTTTGCACTCAGGTCAAAGTCTCACAGCCCTCTATCATAATCCAGTGTTTTGAGAAGATTGGAGAAACTAAATTTTTCGCCCGAAAATGGAAAAAAACGAAAGGGGTAACACTGTCGTTTTTTTTTTTCGGGTCGAAATTTTGAGTTTCGATATCTCAGCTCTGGAAGGGTCTAGAGCCTCCATTTCTGCACTCAGGTCAAAGTCTCACAGCCCTCTATCATAATCCAGAGTTTTGAGAAGATTGGAGAAACTTAATTTTTCGCCCGAAAATGAAAAAAAAACGTAAGGGGTAACACTGTCGTTTTTTTTTCGGGTCGAAATTTTGAGTTTCGATATCTCAGCTCTGGAAGGGTCTAGAGCCTCCATTTCTGCACTCAGGTAAAAGTCTCACAGCCCTCTATCATAATCCAGAGTTTTGAGAAGATTGGAGAAACTTAATTTTTCGCCCGAAAATGAAAAAAAACGAAAGGGGTAACACTGTCGTTTTTTTTTTCGGGTCGAAATTTTGAGTTTCGATATCTCAGCTCTGGAAGGGTCTAGAGCCTCCATTTTTGCACTCAGGTCAAAGTCTCACAGCCCTCTATCATAATCCAGAGTTTTGAGAAGATTGGAGAAACTTAATTTTTCGCCCGAAAATGAAAAAAAACGTAAGGGGTAACACTGTCGGTTTTTTTTTCGGGTCGAAATTTTGAGTTTCGATATCTCAGCTCTGGAAGGGTCTAGAGCCTCCATTTCTGCACTCAGGTAAAAGTCTCACAGCCCTCTATCATAATCCAGAGTTTTGAGAAGATTGGAGAAACTTAATTTTTCGCCCGAAAATGAAAAAAAACGTAAGGGGTAACACTGTCGGTTTTTTTTCGGGTCGAAATTTTGAGTTTCGATATCTCAGCTCTGGAAGGGTCTAGAGCCTCCATTTCTGCACTCAGGTCAAAGTCTCACAGCCCTCTATCATAATCCAGAGTTTTGAGAAGATTGGAGAAACTTAATTTTTCGCCCGAAAATGAAAAAAAACGTAAGGGGTAACACTGTCATTTTTTTTTTGGGTCGAAATTTTGAGTTTCGATATCTCAGCTCTGGAAGGGTCTAGAGCCTCCATTTTTGCACTCAGGTCAAAGTCTCACAGCCCTCTATCATAATCCAGAGTTTTGAGAAGATTGGAGAAACTTAATTTTTCGCCCGAAAATGAAAAAAAACGAAAGGGGTAACACTGTCGTTTTTTTTTTCGGGTCGAAATTTTGAGTTTCGATATCTCAGCTCTGGAAGGGTCTAGAGCCTCCATTTCTGCACTCAGGTCAAAGTCTCACAGCCCTCTATCATAATCCAGAGTTTTGAGAAGATTGGAGAAACTTAATTTTTCGCCCGAAAATGAAAAAAAAACGTAAGGGGTAACACTGTCGGTTTTTTTTCGGGTCGAAATTTTGAGTTTCGATATCTCAGCTCTGGAAGGGTCTAGAGCCTCCATTTCTGCACTCAGGTCAAAGTCTCACAGCCCTCTATCATAATCCAGAGTTTTGAGAAGATTGGAGAAACTTAATTTTTCGCCCGAAAATGAAAAAAAAAACGTAAGGGGTAACACTGTCGTTTTTTTTTTGGGTCGAAATTTTGAGTTTCGATATCTCAGCTCTGGAAGGGTCTAGAGCCTCCATTTTTGCACTCAGGTCAAAGTCTCACAGCCCTCTATCATAATCCAGAGTTTTGAGAAGATTGGAGAAACTTAATTTTTCGCCCGAAAATGAAAAAAAACGAAAGGGGTAACACTGTCGTTTTTTTTTCGGGTCGAAATTTTGAGTTTCGATATCTCAGCTCTGGAAGGGTCTAGAGCCTCCATTTTTGCACTCAGGTCAAAGTCTCACAGCCCTCTATCATAATCCAGAGTTTTGAGAAGATTGGAGAAACTTAATTTTTCGCCCGAAAATGAAAAAAAACGTAAGGGGTAACACTGTCGGTTTTTTTTCGGGTCGAAATTTTGAGTTTCGATATCTCAGCTCTGGAAGGGTCTAGAGCCTCCATTTCTGCACTCAGGTCAAAGTCTCACAGCCCTCTATCATAATCCAGAGTTTTGAGAAGATTGGAGAAACTTAATTTTTCGCCCGAAAATGAAAAAAAAACGTAAGGGGTAACACTGTCGTTTTTTTTTTGGGTCGAAATTTTGAGTTTCGATATCTCAGCTCTGGAAGGGTCTAGAGCCTCCATTTTTGCACTCAGGTCAAAGTCTCACAGCCCTCTATCATAATCCAGAGTTTTGAGAAGATTGGAGAAACTTAATTTTTCGCCCGAAAATGAAAAAAAACGTAAGGGGTAACACTGTCGGTTTTTTTTCGGGTCGAAATTTTGAGTTTCGATATCTCAGCTCTGGAAGGGTCTAGAGCCTCCATTTCTGCACTCAGGTCAAAGTCTCACAGCCCTCTATCATAATCCAGAGTTTTGAGAAGATTGGAGAAACTTAATTTTTCGCCCGAAAATGAAAAAAAAACGTAAGGGGTAACACTGTCATTTTTTTTTTGGGTCGAAATTTTGAGTTTCGATATCTCAGCTCTGGAAGGGTCTAGAGCCTCCATTTTTGCACTCAGGTCAAAGTCTCACAGCCCTCTATCATAATCCAGAGTTTTGAGAAGATTGGAGAAACTTAATTTTTCGCCCGAAAATGAAAAAAAAAACGTAAGGGGTAACACTGTCGGTTTTTTTTCGGGTCGAAATTTTGAGTTTCGATATCTCAGCTCTGGAAGGGTCTAGAGCCTCCATTTCTGCACTCAGGTCAAAGTCTCACAGCCCTCTATCATAATCCAGAGTTTTGAGAAGATTGGAGAAACTTTATTTTTCGCCCGAAAATGAAAAAAAAAAACGTAAGGGGTAACACTGTCGTTTTTTTTTTGGGTCGAAATTTTGAGTTTCGATATCTCAGCTCTGGAAGGGTCTAGAGCCTCCATTTTTGCACTCAGGTCAAAGTCTCACAGCCCTCTATCATAATCCAGAGTTTTGAGAAGATTGGAGAAACTTAATTTTTCGCCCGAAAATGAAAAAAAACGAAAGGGGTAACACTGTCGTTTTTTTTTCGGGTCGAAATTTTGAGTTTCGATATCTCAGCTCTGGAAGGGTCTAGAGCCTCCATTTTTGCACTCAGGTCAAAGTCTCACAGCCCTCTATCATAATCCAGAGTTTTGAGAAGATTGGAGAAACTTAATTTTTCGCCCGAAAATGAAAAAAAACGTAAGGGGTAACACTGTCGGTTTTTTTTCGGGTCGAAATTTTGAGTTTCGATATCTCAGCTCTGGAAGGGTCTAGAGCCTCCATTTCTGCACTCAGGTCAAAGTCTCACAGCCCTCTATCATAATCCAGAGTTTTGAGAAGATTGGAGAAACTTAATTTTTCGCCCGAAAATGAAAAAAAAACGTAAGGGGTAACACTGTCGTTTTTTTTTTGGGTCGAAATTTTGAGTTTCGATATCTCAGCTCTGGAAGGGTCTAGAGCCTCCATTTTTGCACTCAGGTCAAAGTCTCACAGCCCTCTATCATAATCCAGATTTTTGAGAAGATTGGAGAAACTTAATTTTTCGCCCGAAAATGAAAAAAAACGAAAGGGGTAACACTGTCGTTTTTTTTTTTCGGGTCGAAATTTTGAGTTTCGATATCTCAGCTCTGGAAGGGTATAGAGCCTCCATTTTTGCACTCAGGTCAAAGTCTCACAGCCCTCTATCATAATCCAGAGTTTTGAGAAGATTGGAGAAACTTAATTTTTCGCCCGAAAATGAAAAAAAAACGTAAGGGGTAACACTGTCGTTTTTTTTTCGGGTCGAAATTTTGAGTTTTGATATCTCAGATCTGGAAGGGTCTAGAGCCTCCATTTTTGCACTCAGGTCAAAGTCTCACAGCCCTCTATCATAATCTAGAGTTTTGAGAAGATTGGAGAAACTTAATTTTTCGCCGGAAAATGAAAAAAAACGAAAGGGGTAACACTGTCGGTTTTTTTTCGGGTCGAAATTTTGAGTTTTGATATCTCAGCTCTGGAAAGGTCTAGAGCCTCCATTTTTGCACTCAGGTCAAAGTCTCACAGCCCTCTATCATAATCCAGAGTTTTGAGAAGATTGGAGAAACTTAATTTTTCACCCGAAAATGAAAAAAAACGAAAGGGGTAACACTGTTGTTTTTTTTTCGGGTCGAAATTTTGAGTTTCGATATCTCAGCTCTGGAAGGGTCTAGAGCCTCCATTTCTGCACTCAGGTAAATGTCTCACAGCCCTCTATCATAATCCAGAGTTTTGAGAAGATTGGAGAAACTTAATTTTTCGCCCGAAAATGAAAAAAAACTAAAGGGGTAACACTGTCGTTTTTTTTTTCGGGTCAAAATTTTGAGTTTCGATATCTCAGCTCTGGAAGGGTCTAGAGCCTCCATTTATGCACTCAGGTCAAAGTCTCACAGCCCTCTATCATAATCCAGAGTTTTGAGAAGATTGGAGAAACTTAATTTTTCGCCCAAAAATAAAAAAAACGTAAGGGGTAACACTGTCGTTTTTTTTTCGGGTCGAATTTTTGAGTTTCGATATCTCAGCTCTGGAAGGGTCTAGAGCCTCCATTTTTGCACTCAGATCTAAGTCTCATGGCCCTCTATCAGAATCCAGAGTTTTGAGAAGATTGGGGATACTTATTTTTTCGGCCCCCCAAAAAAAACGTAAGGGGTAACACTGTCGTTTTTTTTTCGGGTCGAAATTTTGAGTTTCGATATCTCAGCTCTGGAAGGGTCTAGAGCCTCCATTTCTGCACTCAGGTAAAAGTCTCACAGCCCTCTATCATAATCCAGAGTTTTGAGAAGATTGGAGAAACTTAATTTTTCGCCCGAAAATGAAAAAAAACGTAAGGGGTAACACTGTCGGTTTTTTTTCGGGTCGAAATTTTGAGTTTCGATATCTCAGCTCTGGAAGGGTCTAAAGCCTCCATTTCTGCACTCAGGTCAAAGTCTCACAGCCCTCTATCATAATCCAGAGTTTTGAGAAGATTGGAGAAACTTAATTTTTCGCCCGAAAATGAAAAAAAACGTAAGGGGTAACACTCATTTTTTTTTTGGGTCGAAATTTTGAGTTTCGATATCTCAGCTCTGGAAGGGTCTAGAGCCTCCATTTTTGCACTCAGGTCAAAGTCTCACAGCCCTCTATCATAATCCAGAGTTTTGAGAAGATTGGAGAAACTTAATTTTTCGCCCGAAAATGAAAAAAAACGAAAGGGGTAACACTGTCGTTTTTTTTTTCGGGTCGAAATTTTGAGTTTCGATATCTCAGCTCTGGAAGGGTCTAGAGCCTCCATTTTTGCACTCAGGTCAAAGTCTCACAGCCCTCTATCATAATCCAGAGTTTTGAGAAGATTGGAGAAACTTAATTTTTCGCCCGAAAATGAAAAAAAACGTAAGGGGTAACACTGTCGGTTTTTTTTCGGGTCGAAATTTTGAGTTTCGATATCTCAGCTCTGGAAGGGTCTAGAGCCTCCATTTTTGCACTCAGGTCAAAGTCTCACAGCCCTCGATCATAATCCAGAGTTTTGAGAAGATTGGAGAAACTTAATTTTTCGCCCGAAAATGAAAAAAAAAACGAAAGGGGTAACACTGTCGTTTTTTTTTCGGGTCGAAATTTTGAGTTTCGTTATCTCAGCTCTGGAAGGGTCTAGAGCCTCCATTTTTGCACTCAGGTCAAAGTCTCACAGCCCTCTATCATAATCCAGAGTTTTGAGAAGATTGGAGAAACTTAATTTTTCGCCCGAAAATGAAAAAAAAAACGTAAGGGGTAACACTGTCATTTTTTTTTTCGGGTCGAAATTTTGAGTTTCGATATCTCAGCTCTGGAAGGGTCTAGAGCCTCCATTTTTGCACTCAGATCTAAGTCTCATGGCCCTCTATCAGAATCCAGAGTTTTGAGAAGATTGGGGATACTTATTTTTTCGGCCCCCGAAAAAAAACGTAAGGGGTACCACTGTCGTTTTTTTTTCTGGTCGATTTTTTGAGTTTCGATATCTCAGCTCTGGAAGGGTCTAGAGCCTCCATATTTGCACTCAGGTATAAGTCTCATGGCCCTCTATCAGAATCCAGAGTTTTGAGAAGATTGGGGAATCTTTTTTTTCGCCCCCCCAAAAAAAAACCTAAGGGGTAACACTGTCGTTTTTTTTTCGGGTCGAAATTTTGAGTTTCGATATCTCAGCTCTGGAAGGGTCTAGAGCCTCCATTTCTGCACTCATGTAAAAGTCTCACAGCCCTCTATCATAATCCAGAGTTTTGAGAAGATTGGAGAAACTTAATTTTTCGCCCGAAAATGAAAAAAAACGTAAGGGGTAACACTGTCGGTTTTTTTTCGGGTCGAAATTTTGAGTTTCGATATCTCAGCTCTGGAAGGGTCTAGAGCCTCCATTTCTGCACTCAGGTCAAAGTCTCACAGCCCTCTATCATAATCCAGAGTTTTGAGAAGATTGGAGAAACTTAATTTTTCGCCCGAAAATGAAAAAAAAACGTAAGGGGTAACACTTTCATTTTTTTTTTGGGTCGAAATTTTGAGTTTCGATATCTCAGCTCTGGAAGGGTCTAGAGCCTCCATTTTTGCACTCAGGTCAAAGTCTCACAGCCCTCTATCATAATCCAGATTTTTGAGAAGATTGGAGAAACTTAATTTTTCGCCCGAAAATGAAAAAAAACGAAAGGGGTAACACTGTCGTTTTTTTTTTCGGGTCGAAATTTTGAGTTTCGATATCTCAGCTCTGGAAGGGTATAGAGCCTCCATTTTTGCACTCAGGTCAAAGTCTCACAGCCCTCTATCATAATCCAGAGTTTTGAGAAGATTGGAGAAACTTAATTTTTCGCCCGAAAATGAAAAAAAAAACGTAAGGGGTAACACTGTCGTTTTTTTTTCGGGTCGAAATTTTGAGTTTTGATATCTCAGATCTGGAAGGGTCTAGAGCCTCCATTTTTGCACTCAGGTCAAAGTCTCACAGCCCTCTATCATAATCCAGAGTTTTGAGAAGATTGGAGAAACTTAATTTTTCGCCGGAAAATGAAAAAAAACGAAAGGGGTAACACTGTCGGTTTTTTTTCGGGTCGAAATTTTGAGTTTTGATATCTCAGCTCTGGAAAGGTCTAGAGCCTCCATTTTTGCACTCAGGTCAAAGTCTCACAGCCCTCTATCATAATCCAGAGTTTTGAGAAGATTGGAGAAACTTAATTTTTCACCCGAAAATGAAAAAAAACGAAAGGGGTAACACTGTTGTTTTTTTTTCGGGTCAAATTTTGAGTTTCGATATCTCAGCTCTGGAAGGGTCTAGAGCCTCCATTTCTGCACTCAGGTAAATGTCTCACAGCCCTCTATCATAATCCAGAGTTTTGAGAAGATTGGAGAAACTTAATTTTTCGCCCGAAAATGAAAAAAAACTAAAGGGGTAACACTGTCGTTTTTTTTTTCGGGTCAAAATTTTGAGTTTCGATATCTCAGCTCTGGAAGGGTCTAGAGCCCAAATTTTACGCACTCAGGTCAAAGTCTCACAGCCCTCTATCATAATCCAGAGTTTTGAGAAGATTGGAGAAACTTAATTTTTCGCCCAAAAATAAAAAAAACGTAAGGGGTAACACTGTCGTTTTTTTTTCGGGTCGAATTTTTGAGTTTCGATATCTCAGCTCTGGAAGGGTCTAGAGCCTCCATTTTTGCACTCAGATCTAAGTCTCATGGCCCTCTATCAGAATCCAGAGTTTTGAGAAGATTGGGGATACTTATTTTTTCGGCCCCCCCAAAAAAACGTAAGGGGTAACACTGTCGTTTTTTTTTCGGGTCGAAATTTTGAGTTTCGATATCTCAGCTCTGGAAGGGTCTAGAGCCTCCATTTCTGCACTCAGGTAAAAGTCTCACAGCCCTCTATCATAATCCAGAGTTTTGAGAAGATTGGAGAAACTTAATTTTTCGCCCGAAAATGAAAAAAAACGTAAGGGGTAACACTGTCGGTTTTTTTTCGGGTCGAAATTTTGAGTTTCGATATCTCAGCTCTGGAAGGGTCTAAAGCCTCCATTTCTGCACTCAGGTCAAAGTCTCACAGCCCTCTATCATAATCCAGAGTTTTGAGAAGATTGGAGAAACTTAATTTTTCGCCCGAAAATGAAAAAAAACGTAAGGGGTAACACTCATTTTTTTTTTGGGTCGAAATTTTGAGTTTCGATATCTCAGCTCTGGAAGGGTCTAGAGCCTCCATTTTTGCACTCAGGTCAAAGTCTCACAGCCCTCTATCATAATCCAGAGTTTTGAGAAGATTGGAGAAACTTAATTTTTCGCCCGAAAATGAAAAAAAACGAAAGGGGTAACACTGTCGTTTTTTTTTTCGGGTCGAAATTTTGAGTTTCGATATCTCAGCTCTGGAAGGGTCTAGAGCCTCCATTTTTGCACTCAGGTCAAAGTCTCACAGCCCTCTATCATAATCCAGAGTTTTGAGAAGATTGGAGAAACTTAATTTTTCGCCCGAAAATGAAAAAAAACGTAAGGGGTAACACTGTCGGTTTTTTTTCGGGTCGAAATTTTGAGTTTCGATATCTCAGCTCTGGAAGGGTATAGAGCCTCCATTTTTGCACTCAGGTCAAAGTCTCACAGCCCTCTATCATAATCCAGAGTTTTGAGAAGATTGGAGAAACTTAATTTTTCGCCCGAAAATGAAAAAAAAAACGTAAGGGGTAACACTGTCGTTTTTTTTTCGGGTCGAAATTTTGAGTTTTGATATCTCAGATCTGGAAGGGTCTAGAGCCTCCATTTTTGCACTCAGGTCAAAGTCTCACAGCCCTCTATCATAATCCAGAGTTTTGAGAAGATTGGAGAAACTTAATTTTTCGCCGGAAAATGAAAAAAAACGAAAGGGGTAACACTGTCGGTTTTTTTTCGGGTCGAAATTTTGAGTTTTGATATCTCAGCTCTGGAAAGGTCTAGAGCCTCCATTTTTGCACTCAGGTCAAAGTCTCACAGCCCTCTATCATAATCCAGAGTTTTGAGAAGATTGGAGAAACTTAATTTTTCACCCGAAAATGAAAAAAAACGAAAGGGGTAACACTGTTGTTTTTTTTTCGGGTCAAATTTTGAGTTTCGATATCTCAGCTCTGGAAGGGTCTAGAGCCTCCATTTCTGCACTCAGGTAAATGTCTCACAGCCCTCTATCATAATCCAGAGTTTTGAGAAGATTGGAGAAACTAAATTTTTCGCCCGAAAATGAAAAAAAACTAAAGGGGTAACACTGTCGTTTTTTTTTTCGGGTCAAAATTTTGAGTTTCGATATCTCAGCTCTGGAAGGGTCTAGAGCCCAAATTTTACGCACTCAGGTCAAAGTCTCACAGCCCTCTATCATAATCCAGAGTTTTGAGAAGATTGGAGAAACTTAATTTTTCGCCCAAAAATAAAAAAAACGTAAGGGGTAACACTGTCGTTTTTTTTTCGGGTCGAATTTTTGAGTTTCGATATCTCAGCTCTGGAAGGGTCTAGAGCCTCCATTTTTGCACTCAGATCTAAGTCTCATGGCCCTCTATCAGAATCCAGAGTTTTGAGAAGATTGGGGATACTTATTTTTTCGGCCCCCCCAAAAAAACGTAAGGGGTAACACTGTCGTTTTTTTTTCGGGTCGAAATTTTGAGTTTCGATATCTCAGCTCTGGAAGGGTCTAGAGCCTCCATTTCTGCACTCAGGTAAAAGTCTCACAGCCCTCTATCATAATCCAGAGTTTTGAGAAGATTGGAGAAACTTAATTTTTCGCCCGAAAATGAAAAAAAACGTAAGGGGTAACACTGTCGGTTTTTTTTCGGGTCGAAATTTTGAGTTTCGATATCTCAGCTCTGGAAGGGTCTAAAGCCTCCATTTCTGCACTCAGGTCAAAGTCTCACAGCCCTCTATCATAATCCAGAGTTTTGAGAAGATTGGAGAAACTTAATTTTTCGCCCGAAAATGAAAAAAAACGTAAGGGGTAACACTCATTTTTTTTTTGGGTCGAAATTTTGAGTTTCGATATCTCAGCTCTGGAAGGGTCTAGAGCCTCCATTTTTGCACTCAGGTCAAAGTCTCACAGCCCTCTATCATAATCCAGAGTTTTGAGAAGATTGGAGAAACTTAATTTTTCGCCCGAAAATGAAAAAAAACGAAAGGGGTAACACTGTCGTTTTTTTTTTCGGGTCGAAATTTTGAGTTTCGATATCTCAGCTCTGGAAGGGTCTAGAGCCTCCATTTTTGCACTCAGGTCAAAGTCTCACAGCCCTCTATCATAATCCAGAGTTTTGAGAAGATTGGAGAAACTTAATTTTTCGCCCGAAAATGAAAAAAAACGTAAGGGGTAACACTGTCGGTTTTTTTTCGGGTCGAAATTTTGAGTTTCGATATCTCAGCTCTGGAAGGGTCTAGAGCCTCCATTTCTGCACTCAGGTAAAAGTCTCACAGCCCTCTATCATAATCCAGAGTTTTGAGAAGATTGGAGAAACTTAATTTTTCGCCCGAAAATGAAAAAAAACGTAAGGGGTAACACTGTCGGTTTTTTTTCGGGTCGAAATTTTGAGTTTCGATATCTCAGCTCTGGAAGGGTCTAGAGCCTCCATTTCTGCACTCATGTCAAAGTCTCACAGCCCTCTATCATAATCCAGAGTTTTGAGAAGATTGGAGAAACTTAATTTTTCGCCCGAAAATGAAAAAAAACGAAAGGGGTAACACTGTCGTTTTTTTTTTTCGGGTCGAAATTTAGAGTTTCGATATCTCAGCTCTGGAAGGGTCTAGAGCCTCCATTTCTGCACTCAGGTCAAAGTCTCACAGCCCTCTATCATAATCCAGAGTTTTGAGAAGATTGGAGAAACTTAATTTTTCGCCTGAAAATGAAAAAAAAAACGTAAGGGGTAACACTGTCGTTTTTTTTTCGGGTCGAAATTTTGAGTTTTGATATCTCAGCTCTGGAAGGGTCTAGAGCCTCCATTTTTGCACTCAGGTCAAAGTCTCACAGCCCTCTATCATAATCCAGAGTTTTGAGAAGATTGGAGAAACTTAATTTTTCGCCCGAAAATGAAAAAAAACGAAAGGGGTAACACTGTCGTTTTTTTTTTCGGGTCGAAATTTTGAGTTTCGATATCTCAGCTCTGGAAGGGTCTAGAGCCTCCATTTCTGCACTCAGGTCAAAGTCTCACAGCCCTCTATCATAATCCAGAGTTTTGAGAAGATTGGAAAAACTTAATTTTTCGCCCGAAAATGAAAAAAAACGTAAGGGGTAACACTGTCGGTTTTTTTTCGGGTCGAAATTTTGAGTTTCGATATCTCAGCTCTGGAAGGGTCTAGAGCCTCCATTTCTGCACTCAGGTCAAAGTCTCACAGCCCTCTATCATAATCCAGAGTTTTGAGAAGATTGGAGAAACTTAATTTTTCGCCCGAAAATGAAAAAAAAACGTAAGGGGTAACACTGTCGTTTTTTTTTTGGGTCGAAATTTTGAGTTTCGATATCTCAGCTCTGGAAGGGTCTAGAGCCTCCATTTTTGCACTCAGGTCAAAGTCTCACAGCCCTCTATCATAATCCAGAGTTTTGAGAAGATTGGAGAAACTTAATTTTTCGCCCGAAAATGAAAAAAAAACGAAAGGGGTAACACTGTCGTTTTTTTTTCGGGTCGAAATTTTGAGTTTCGATATCTCAGCTCTGGAAGGGTCTAGAGCCTCCATTTTTGCACTCAGGTCAAAGTCTCACAGCCCTCTATCATAATCCAGAGTTTTGAGAAGATTGGAGAAACTTAATTTTTCGCCCGAAAATGAAAAAAAACGTAAGGGGTAACACTGTCGTTTTTTTTTGGGTCGAAATTTTGAGTTTCGATATCTCAGCTCTGGAAGGGTCTAGAGCCTCCATTTTTGCACTCAGGTCAAAGTCTCACAGCCCTCTATCATAATCCAGATTTTTGAGAAGATTGGAGAAACTTAATTTTTCGCCCGAAAATGAAAAAAAACGAAAGGGGTAACACTGTCGTTTTTTTTTTCGGGTCGAAATTTTGAGTTTCGATATCTCAGCTCTGGAAGGGTCTAGAGCCTCCATTTTTGCACTCAGGTCAAAGTCTCACAGCCCTCTATCATAATCCAGAGTTTTGAGAAGATTGGAGAAACTTAATTTTTCGCCCGAAAATGAAAAAAAAAACGTAAGGGGTAACACTGTCGTTTTTTTTTCGGGTCGAAATTTTGAATTTTGATATCTCAGATCTGGAAGGGTCTAGAGCCTCCATTTTTGCACTCAGGTCAAAGTCTCACAGCCCTCTATCATAATCCAGAGTTTTGAGAAGATTGGAGAAACTTAATTTTTCGCCGGAAAATGAAAAAAAAACGAAAGGGGTAACACTGTCGGTTTTTTTTCTGGTCGAAATTTTGAGTTTTGATATCTCAGCTCTGGAAAGGTCTAGAGCCTCCATTTTTGCACTCAGGTCAAAGTCTCACAGCCCTCTATCATAATCCAGAGTTTTGAGAAGATTGGAGAAACTTAATTTTTCACCCGAAAATGAAAAAAAACGAAAGGGGTAACATTGTTGTTTTTTTTTCGGGTCGAAATTTTGAGTTTCGATATCTCAGCTCTGGAAGGGTCTAGAGCCTCCATTTCTGCACTCAGGTAAATGTCTCACAGCCCTCTATCATAATCCAGAGTTTTGAGAAGATTGGAGAAACTTAATTTTTCGCCCGAAAATGAAAAAAAAACGTAAGGGGTAACACTGTCGTTTTTTTTTCGGGTCGAAATTTTGAGTTTCGATATCTCAGCTCTGGAAGGGTCTAGAGCCTCCATTTCTGCACTCAGGTCAAAGTCTCACAGCCCTCTATCATAATCCAGAGTTTTGAGAAGATTGGAGAAACTTAATTTTTCGCCCGAAAATGAAAAAAAACGAAAGGGGTAACACTGTCGTTTTTTTTTTTCGGGTCGAAATTTTGAGTTTCGATATCTCAGCTCTGGAAGGGTCTAGAGCCTCCATTTCTGCACTCAGGTCAAAGTCTCACAGCCCTCTATCATAATCCAGAGTTTTGAGAAGATTGGAGAAACTTAATTTTTCGCCTGAAAATGAAAAAAAAAAACGTAAGGGGTAACACTGTCGTTTTTTTTTCGGGTCGAAATTTTGAGTTTTGATATCTCAGCTCTGGAAGGGTCTAGAGCCTCCATTTCTGCACTCAGGTCAAAGTCTCACAGCCCTCTATCATAATCCAGAGTTTTGAGAAGATTGGAGAAACTTAATTTTTCGCCCGAAAATGAAAAAAAACGAAAGGGGTAACACTGTCGTTTTTTTTTTCGGGTCGAAATTTTGAGTTTCGATATCTCAGCTCTGGAAGGGTCTAGAGCCTCCATTTTTGCACTCAGGTCAAAGTCTCACAGCCCTCTATCATAATCCAGAGTTTTGAGAAGATTGGAGAAACTTAATTTTTCGCCCGAAAATGAAAAAAAACGTAAGGGGTAACACTGTCGTTTTTTTTTCGGGTCGAAATTTGGAGTTTCGATATCTCAGCTCTGGAAGGGTCTAGAGCCTCCATTTCTGCACTCAGGTAAATGTCTCACAGCCCTCTATCATAATCCAGAGTTTTGAGAAGATTGGAGAAACTTAATTTTTCGCCCGAAAATGAAAAAAAACGTAAGGGGTAACACTGTCGTTTTTTTTTCGGGTCGAAATTTTGAGTTTCGATATCTCAGCTCTGGAAGGGTCTAGAGCCTCCATTTCTGCACTCAGGTCAAAGTCTCACAGCCCTCTATCATAATCCAGAGTTTTGAGAAGATTGGAGAAACTTAATTTTTCGCCCGAAAATGAAAAAAAAACGAAAGGGGTAACACTGTCGTTTTTTTTTTTCGGGTCGAAATTTTGAGTTTCGATATCTCAGCTCTGGAAGGGTCTAGAGCCTCCATTTCTGCACTCAGGTCAAAGTCTCACAGCCCTCTATCATAATCCAGAGTTTTGAGAAGATTGGAGAAACTTAATTTTTCGCCTGAAAATGAAAAAAAAAAACGTAAGGGGTAACACTGTCGTTTTTTTTTCGGGTCGAAATTTTGAGTTTTGATATCTCAGCTCTGGAAGGGTCTAGAGCCTCCATTTCTGCACTCAGGTCAAAGTCTCACAGCCCTCTATCATAATCCAGAGTTTTGAGAAGATTGGAGAAACTTAATTTTTCGCCCGAAAATGAAAAAAAACGAAAGGGGTAACACTGTCGTTTTTTTTTTCGGGTCGAAATTTTGAGTTTCGATATCTCAGCTCTGGAAGGGTCTAGAGCCTCCATTTTTGCACTCAGGTCAAAGTCTCACAGCCCTCTATCATAATCCAGAGTTTTGAGAAGATTGGAGAAACTTAATTTTTCGCCCGAAAATGAAAAAAAACGTAAGGGGTAACACTGTCGTTTTTTTTTCGGGTCGAAATTTGGAGTTTCGATATCTCAGCTCTGGAAGGGTCTAGAGCCTCCATTTCTGCACTCAGGTCAAAGTCTCACAGCCCTCTATCATAATCCAGAGTTTTGAGAAGATTGGAGAAACTTAATTTTTCGCCCGAAAATGAAAAAAAACGTAAGGGGTAACACTGTCATTTTTTTTTTGGGTCGAAATTTTGAGTTTCGATATCTCAGCTCTGGAAGGGTCTAGAGCCTCCATTTCTGCACTCAGGTCAAAGTCTCACAGCCCTCTATCATAATCCAGAGTTTTGAGAAGATTGGAGAAACTTAATTTTTCGCCCGAAAATGAAAAAAAACGTAAGGGGTAACACTGTCGGTTTTTTTTCGGGTCGAAATTTTGAGTTTCGATATCTCAGCTCTGGAAGGGTCTAGAGCCTCCATTTCTGCACTCAGGTCAAAGTCTCACAGCCCTCTATCATATTCCAGAGTTGTGAGAAGATTGGAGAAACTTAATTTTTCGCCGGAAAATGAAAAAAAACGAAAGGGGTAACATTGTTGTTTTTTTTTCGGGTCGAAATTTTGAGTTTCGATATCTCAGCTCTGGAAGGGTCTAGAGCCTCCATTTTTGCACTCAGATCTAAGTCTCATGGCCCTCTATCAGAATCCAGAGTTTTGAGAAGATTGGGGATACTTATTTTTTCGGCCCCCAAAAAAAACGTAAGGGGTACCACTGTCGTTTTTTTTTCTGGTCGATTTTTTGAGTTTCGATATCTCAGCTCTGGAAGGGTCTAGAGCCTCCATATTTGCACTCAGGTTTAAGTCTCATGGCCCTCTATCAGAATCCAGAGTTTTGAGAAGATTGGGGAATCTTTTTTTCGCCCCCCCAAAAAAAACGTAAGGGGTAACACTGTCGTTTTTTTTTCGGGTCGAAATTTTGAGTTTCGATATCTCAGCTCTGGAAGGGTCTAGAGCCTCCATTTCTGCACTCAGGTAAAAGTCTCACAGCCCTCTATCATAATCCAGAGTTTTGAGAAGATTGGAGAAACTTAATTTTTCGCCCGAAAATGAAAAAAAACGTAAGGGGTAACACTGTCGGTTTTTTTTCGGGTCGAAATTTTGAGTTTCGATATCTCAGCTCTGGAAGGGTCTAGAGCCTCCATTTCTGCACTCATGTCAAAGTCTCACAGCCCTCTATCATAATCCAGAGTTTTGAGAAGATTGGAGAAACTTAATTTTTCGCCCGAAAATGAAAAAAAAACGTAAGGGGTAACACTGTCATTTTTTTTTTTGGGTCGAAATTTTGAGTTTCGATATCTCAGCTCTGGAAGGGTCTAGAGCCTCCATTTTTGCACTCAGGTCAAAGTCTCACAGCCCTCTATCATAATCCAGAGTTTTGAGAAGATTGGAGAAACTTAATTTTTCGCCCGAAAATGAAAAAAAACGAAAGGGGTAACACTGTCATTTTTTTTTCGGGTCGAAATTTTGAGTTTCGATATCTCAGCTCTGGAAGGGTCTAGAGCCTCCATTTCTGCACTCAGGTCAAAGTCTCACAGCCCTCTATCATAATCCAGAGTTTTGAGAAGATTGGAGAAACTTAATTTTTCGCCCGAAAATGAAAAAAAAAACGTAAGGGGTAACACTGTCGTTTTTTTTTCGGGTCGAAATTTTGAGTTTCGATATCTCAGCTCTGGAAGGGTCTAGAGCCTCCATTTCTGCACTCAGGTAAAAGTCTCACAGCCCTCTATCATAATCCAGAGTTTTGAGAAGATTGGAGAAACTTAATTTTTCGCCCGAAAATGAAAAAAAACGAAAGGGGTAACACTGTCGTTTTTTTTTTCGGGTCGAAATTTTGAGTTTCGATATCTCAGCTCTGGAAGGGTCTAGAGCCTCCATTTCTGCACTCAGGTCAAAGTCTCACAGCCCTCTATCATAATCCAGAGTTTTGAGAAGATTGGAGAAACTTAATTTTTCGCCCGAAAATGAAAAAAAACGTAAGGGGTAACACTGTCGGTTTTTTTTCGGGTCGAAATTTTGAGTTTCGATATCTCAGCTCTGGAAGGGTCTAGAGCCTCCATTTCTGCACTCAGGTCAAAGTCTCACAGCCCTCTATCATAATCCAGAGTTTTGAGAAGATTGGAGAAACTTAATTTTTCGCCCGAAAATGAAAAAAAAACGTAAGGGGTAACACTGTCGTTTTTTTTTTGGGTCGAAATTTTGAGTTTCGATATCTCAGCTCTGGAAGGGTCTAGAGCCTCCATTTTTGCACTCAGGTCAAAGTCTCACAGCCCTCTATCATAATCCAGAGTTTTGAGAAGATTGGAGAAACTTAATTTTTCGCCCGAAAATGAAAAAAAACGAAAGGGGTAACACTGTCGTTTTTTTTTCGGGTCGAAATTTTGAGTTTCGATATCTCAGCTCTGGAAGGGTCTAGAGCCTCCATTTTTGCACTCAGGTCAAAGTCTCACAGCCCTCTATCATAATCCAGAGTTTTGAGAAGATTGGAGAAACTTAATTTTTCGCCCGAAAATGAAAAAAAACGTAAGGGGTAACACTGTCGGTTTTTTTTCGGGTCGAAATTTTGAGTTTCGATACCTCAGCTCTGGAAGGGTCTAGAGCCTCCATTTCTGCACTCAGGTCAAAGTCTCACAGCCCTCTATCATAATTCAGAGTTTTGAGAAGATTGGAGAAACTTAATTTTTCGCCCGAAAATGAAAAAAAAACGTAAGGGGTAACACTGTCGTTTTTTTTTTGGGTCGAAATTTTGAGTTTCGATATCTCAGCTCTGGAAGGGTCTAGAGCCTCCATTTTTGCACTCAGGTCAAAGTCTCACAGCCCTCTATCATAATCCAGATTTTTGAGAAGATTGGAGAAACTTAATTTTTCGCCCGAAAATGAAAAAAAACGAAAGGGGTAACACTGTCGTTTTTTTTTTTCGGGTCGAAATTTTGAGTTTCGATATCTCAGCTCTGGAAGGGTCTAGAGCCTCCATTTTTGCACTCAGGTCAAAGTCTCACAGCCCTCTATCATAATCCAGAGTTTTGAGAAGATTGGAGAAACTTAATTTTTCGCCCGAAAATGAAAAAAAAAAACGAAAGGGGTAACACTGTCGTTTTTTTTTTCGGGTCGAAATTTTGAGTTTTGATATCTCAGATCTGGAAGGGTCTAGAGCCTCCATTTTTGCACTCAGGTCAAAGTCTCACAGCCCTCTATCATAATCCAGAGTTTTGAGAAGATTGGAGAAACTTAATTTTTCGCCGGAAAATGAAAAAAAACGAAAGGGGTAACACTGTCGGTTTTTTTTCGGGTCGAAATTTTGAGTTTTGATATCTCAGCTGTGGAAAGGTCTAGAGCCTCCATTTTTGCACTCAGGTCAAAGTCTCACAGCCCTCTATCATAATCCAGAGTTTTGAGAAGATTGGAGAAACTTAATTTTTCACCCGAAAATGAAAAAAAACGAAAGGGGTAACACTGTCGGTTTTTTTTCGGGTCGAAATTTTGAGTTTTGATATCTCAGCTGTGGAAAGGTCTAGAGCCTCCATTTTTGCACTCAGGTCAAAGTCTCACAGCCCTCTATCATAATCCAGAGTTTTGAGAAGATTGGAGAAACTTAATTTTTCACCCGAAAATGAAAAAAAACGAAAGGGGTAACACTGTTGTTTTTTTTTCGGGTCGAAATTTTGAGTTTCGATATCTCAGCTCTGGAAGGGTCTAGAGCCTCCATTTCTGCACTCAGGTCAAAGTCTCACAGCCCTCTATCATAATCCAGAGTTTTGAGAAGATTGGAGAAACTTAATTTTTCGCCCGAAAATGAAAAAAAACGTAAGGGGTAACACTGTCGTTTTTTTTTTCGGGTCGAAATTTTGAGTTTCGATATCTCAGCTCTGGAAGGGTCTAGAGCCTCCATTTCTGCACTCAGGTAAATGTCTCACAGCCCTCTATCATAATCCAGAGTTTTGAGAAGATTGGAGAAACTTAATTTTTCGCCCGAAAATGAAAAAAAACGTAAGGGGTAACACTGTCGTTTTTTTTTTTGGGTCGAAATTTTGAGTTTCGATATCTCAGCTCTGGAAGGGTCTAGAGCCTCCATTTTTGCACTCAGGTCAAAGTCTCACAGCCCTCTATCATAATCCAGAGTTTTGAGAAGATTGGAGAAACTTAATTTTTCGCCCGAAAATGAAAAAAAAACGAAAGGGGTAACACTGTCGTTTTTTTTTTCGGGTCGAAATTTTGAGTTTCGATATCTCAGCTCTGGAAGGGTCTAGAGCCTCCATTTCTGCACTCAGGTCAAAGTCTCACAGCCCTCTATCATAATCCAGAGTTTTGAGAAGATTGGAGAAACTTAATTTTTCGCCTGAAAATGAAAAAAAAAAACGTAAGGGGTAACACTGTCGTTTTTTTTTCGGGTCGAAATTTTGAGTTTTGATATCTCAGCTCTGGAAGGGTCTAGAGCCTCCATTTCTGCACTCAGGTCAAAGTCTCACAGCCCTCTATCATAATCCAGAGTTTTGAGAAGATTGGAGAAACTTAATTTTTCGCCCGAAAATGAAAAAAAACGAAAGGGGTAACACTGTCGTTTTTTTTTTCGGGTCGAAATTTTGAGTTTCGATATCTCAGCTCTGGAAGGGTCTAGAGCCTCCATTTTTGCACTCAGGTCAAAGTCTCACAGCCCTCTATCATAATCCAGAGTTTTGAGAAGATTGGAGAAACTTAATTTTTCGCCCGAAAATGAAAAAAAACGTAAGGGGTAACACTGTCGTTTTTTTTTCGGGTCGAAATTTGGACTTTCGATATCTCAGCTCTGGAAGGGTCTAGAGCCTCCATTTCTGCACTCAGGTCAAAGTCTCACAGCCCTCTATCATAATCCAGAGTTTTGAGAAGATTGGAGAAACTTAATTTTTCGCCCGAAAATGAAAAAAAACGAAAGGGGTAACACTGTCGTTTTTTTTTCGGGTCGAAATTTTGAGTTTCGATATCTCAGCTCTGGAAGGGTCTAGAGCCTCCATTTTTGCACTCAGGTCAAAGTCTCACAGCCCTCTATCATAATCCAGAGTTTTGAGAAGATTGGAGAAACTTAATTTTTCGCCCGAAAATGAAAAAAAACGTAAGGGGTAACACTGTCGGTTTTTTTTCGGGTCGAAATTTTGAGTTTCGATACCTCAGCTCTGGAAGGGTCTAGAGCCTCCATTTCTGCACTCAGGTCAAAGTCTCACAGCCCTCTATCATAATCCAGAGTTTTGAGAAGATTGGAGAAACTTAATTTTTCGCCCGAAAATGAAAAAAAAACGTAAGGGGTAACACTGTCGTTTTTTTTTTGGGTCGAAATTTTGAGTTTCGATATCTCAGCTCTGGAAGGGTCTAGAGCCTCCATTTTTGCACTCAGGTCAAAGTCTCACAGCCCTCTATCATAATCCAGATTTTTGAGAAGATTGGAGAAACTTAATTTTTCGCCCGAAAATGAAAAAAAACGAAAGGGGTAACACTGTCGTTTTTTTTTTTCGGGTCGAAATTTTGAGTTTCGATATCTCAGCTCTGGAAGGGTCTAGAGCCTCCATTTTTGCACTCAGGTCAAAGTCTCACAGCCCTCTATCATAATCCAGAGTTTTGAGAAGATTGGAGAAACTTAATTTTTCGCCCGAAAATGAAAAAAAAAACGAAAGGGGTAACACTGTCGTTTTTTTTTTCGGGTCGAAATTTTGAGTTTTGATATCTCAGATCTGGAAGGGTCTAGAGCCTCCATTTTTGCACTCAGGTCAAAGTCTCACAGCCCTCTATCATAATCCAGAGTTTTGAGAAGATTGGAGAAACTTAATTTTTCGCCGGAAAATGAAAAAAAACGAAAGGGGTAACACTGTCGGTTTTTTTTCGGGTCGAAATTTTGAGTTTTGATATCTCAGCTGTGGAAAGGTCTAGAGCCTCCATTTTTGCACTCAGGTCAAAGTCTCACAGCCCTCTATCATAATCCAGAGTTTTGAGAAGATTGGAGAAACTTAATTTTTCACCCGAAAATGAAAAAAAACGAAAGGGGTAACACTGTCGGTTTTTTTTCGGGTCGAAATTTTGAGTTTTGATATCTCAGCTGTGGAAAGGTCTAGAGCCTCCATTTTTGCACTCAGGTCAAAGTCTCACAGCCCTCTATCATAATCCAGAGTTTTGAGAAGATTGGAGAAACTTAATTTTTCACCCGAAAATGAAAAAAAACGAAAGGGGTAACACTGTTGTTTTTTTTTCGGGTCGAAATTTTGAGTTTCGATATCTCAGCTCTGGAAGGGTCTAGAGCCTCCATTTCTGCACTCAGGTCAAAGTCTCACAGCCCTCTATCATAATCCAGAGTTTTGAGAAGATTGGAGAAACTTAATTTTTCGCCCGAAAATGAAAAAAAACGTAAGGGGTAACACTGTCGTTTTTTTTTTCGGGTCGAAATTTTGAGTTTCGATATCTCAGCTCTGGAAGGGTCTAGAGCCTCCATTTCTGCACTCAGGTAAATGTCTCACAGCCCTCTATCATAATCCAGAGTTTTGAGAAGATTGGAGAAACTTAATTTTTCGCCCGAAAATGAAAAAAAACGTAAGGGGTAACACTGTCGTTTTTTTTTTTGGGTCGAAATTTTGAGTTTCGATATCTCAGCTCTGGAAGGGTCTAGAGCCTCCATTTTTGCACTCAGGTCAAAGTCTCACAGCCCTCTATCATAATCCAGAGTTTTGAGAAGATTGGAGAAACTTAATTTTTCGCCCGAAAATGAAAAAAAAACGAAAGGGGTAACACTGTCGTTTTTTTTTTTCGGGTCGAAATTTTGAGTTTCGATATCTCAGCTCTGGAAGGGTCTAGAGCCTCCATTTCTGCACTCAGGTCAAAGTCTCACAGCCCTCTATCATAATCCAGAGTTTTGAGAAGATTGGAGAAACTTAATTTTTCGCCTGAAAATGAAAAAAAAAAACGTAAGGGGTAACACTGTCGTTTTTTTTTCGGGTCGAAATTTTGAGTTTTGATATCTCAGCTCTGGAAGGGTCTAGAGCCTCCATTTCTGCACTCAGGTCAAAGTCTCACAGCCCTCTATCATAATCCAGAGTTTTGAGAAGATTGGAGAAACTTAATTTTTCGCCCGAAAATGAAAAAAAACGAAAGGGGTAACACTGTCGTTTTTTTTTTCGGGTCGAAATTTTGAGTTTCGATATCTCAGCTCTGGAAGGGTCTAGAGCCTCCATTTTTGCACTCAGGTCAAAGTCTTACAGCCCTCTATCATAATCCAGAGTTTTGAGAAGATTGGAGAAACTTAATTTTTCGCCCGAAAATGAAAAAAAACGTAAGGGGTAACACTGTCGTTTTTTTTTCGGGTCGAAATTTGGACTTTCGATATCTCAGCTCTGGAAGGGTCTAGAGCCTCCATTTCTGCACTCAGGTCAAAGTCTCACAGCCCTCTATCATAATCCAGAGTTTTGAGAAGATTGGAGAAACTTAATTTTTCGCCCGAAAATGAAAAAAAACGTAAGGGGTAACACTGTCATTTTTTTTTTGGGTCGAAATTTTGAGTTTCGATATCTCAGCTCTGGAAGGGTCTAGAGCCTCCATTTCTGCACTCAGGTCAAAGTCTCACAGCCCTCTATCATAATCCAGAGTTTTGAGAAGATTGGAGAAACTTAATTTTTCGCCCGAAAATGAAAAAAAACGTAAGGGGTAACACTGTCGGTTTTTTTTCGGGTCGAAATTTTGAGTTTCGATATCTCAGCTCTGGAAGGGTCTAGAGCCTCCATTTCTGCACTCAGGTCAAAGTCTCACAGCCCTCTATCATATTCCAGAGTTGTGAGAAGATTGGAGAAACTTAATTTTTCGCCGGAAAATGAAAAAAAACGAAAGGGGTAACATTGTTGTTTTTTTTCGGGTCGAAATTTTGAGTTTCGATATCTCAGCTCTGGAAGGGTCTAGAGCCTCCATTTTTGCACTCAGATCTAAGTCTCATGGCCCTCTATCAGAATCCAGAGTTTTGAGAAGATTGGGGATACTTATTTTTTCGGCCCCCCAAAAAAAACGTAAGGGGTACCACTGTCGTTTTTTTTTCTGGTCGATTTTTTGAGTTTCGATATCTCAGCTCTGGAAGGGTCTAGAGCCTCCATATTTGCACTCAGGTTTAAGTCTCATGGCCCTCTATCAGAATCCAGAGTTTTGAGAAGATTGGGGAATCTTTTTTTTCGCCCCCCCAAAAAAAACGTAAGGGGTAACACTGTCGTTTTTTTTTCGGGTCGAAATTTTGAGTTTCGATATCTCAGCTCTGGAAGGGTCTAGAGCCTCCATTTCTGCACTCAGGTAAAAGTCTCACAGCCCTCTATCATAATCCAGAGTTTTGAGAAGATTGGAGAAACTTAATTTTTCGCCCGAAAATAAAAAAAAACGTAAGGGGTAACACTGTCGGTTTTTTTTCGGGTCGAAATTTTGAGTTTCGATATCTCAGCTCTGGAAGGGTCTAGAGCCTCCATTTCTGCACTCATGTCAAAGTCTCACAGCCCTCTATCATAATCCAGAGTTTTGAGAAGATTGGAGAAACTTAATTTTTCGCCCGAAAATGAAAAAAAAACGTAAGGGGTAACACTGTCATTTTTTTTTTTGGGTCGAAATTTTGAGTTTCGATATCTCAGCTCTGGAAGGGTCTAGAGCCTCCATTTTTGCACTCAGGTCAAAGTCTCACAGCCCTCTATCATAATCCAGAGTTTTGAGAAGATTGGAGAAACTTAATTTTTCGCCCGAAAATGAAAAAAAACGAAAGGGGTAACACTGTCATTTTTTTTTTCGGGTCGAAATTTTGAGTTTCGATATCTCAGCTCTGGAAGGGTCTAGAGCCTCCATTTCTGCACTCAGGTCAAAGTCTCACAGCCCTCTATCATAATCCAGAGTTTTGAGAAGATTGGAGAAACTTAATTTTTCGCCCGAAAATGAAAAAAAAAACGTAAGGGGTAACACTGTCGTTTTTTTTTCGGGTCGAAATTTTGAGTTTCGATATCTCAGCTCTGGAAGGGTCTAGAGCCTCCATTTCTGCACTCAGGTAAAAGTCTCACAGCCCTCTATCATAATCCAGAGTTTTGAGAAGATTGGAGAAACTTAATTTTTCGCCCGAAAATGAAAAAAAACGAAAGGGGTAACACTGTCGTTTTTTTTTTCGGGTCGAAATTTTGAGTTTCGATATCTCAGCTCTGGAAGGGTCTAGAGCCTCCATTTCTGCACTCAGGTCAAAGTCTCACAGCCCTCTATCATAATCCAGAGTTTTGAGAAGATTGGAGAAACTTAATTTTTCGCCCGAAAATGAAAAAAAACGTAAGGGGTAACACTGTCGGTTTTTTTTCGGGTCGAAATTTTGAGTTTCGATATCTCAGCTCTGGAAGGGTCTAGAGCCTCCATTTCTGCACTCAGGTCAAAGTCTCACAGCCCTCTATCATAATCCAGAGTTTTGAGAAGATTGGAGAAACTTAATTTTTCGCCCGAAAATGAAAAAAAAACGTAAGGGGTAACACTGTCGTTTTTTTTTTGGGTCGAAATTTTGAGTTTCGATATCTCAGCTCTGGAAGGGTCTAGAGCCTCCATTTTTGCACTCAGGTCAAAGTCTCACAGCCCTCTATCATAATCCAGAGTTTTGAGAAGATTGGAGAAACTTAATTTTTCGCCCGAAAATGAAAAAAAACGAAAGGGGTAACACTGTCGTTTTTTTTTCGGGTCGAAATTTTGAGTTTCGATATCTCAGCTCTGGAAGGGTCTAGAGCCTCCATTTTTGCACTCAGGTCAAAGTCTCACAGCCCTCTATCATAATCCAGAGTTTTGAGAAGATTGGAGAAACTTAATTTTTCGCCCGAAAATGAAAAAAAAACGTAAGGGGTAACACTGTCGGTTTTTTTTCGGGTCGAAATTTTGAGTTTCGATATCTCAGCTCTGGAAGGGTCTAGAGCCTCCATTTCTGCACTCAGGTCAAAGTCTCACAGCCCTCTATCATAATCCAGAGTTTTGAGAAGATTGGAGAAACTTAATTTTTCGCCCGAAAATGAAAAAAAAACGTAAGGGGTAACACTGTCGTTTTTTTTTTGGGTCGAAATTTAGAGTTTCGATATCTCAGCTCTGGAAGGGTCTAGAGCCTCCATTTTTGCACTCAGGTCAAAGTCTCACAGCCCTCTAACATAATCCAGATTTTTGAGAAGATTGGAGAAACTTAATTTTTCGCCCGAAAATGAAAAAAAAACGAAAGGGGTAACACTGTCGTTTTTTTTTTTCGGGTCGAAATTTTGAGTTTCGATATCTCAGCTCTGGAAGGGTCTAGAGCCTCCATTTTTGCACTCAGGTCAAAGTCTCACAGCCCTCTATCATAATCCAGAGTTTTGAGAAGATTGGAGAAACTTAATTTTTCGCCCGAAAATGAAAAAAAAAAACGAAAGGGGTAACACTGTCGTTTTTTTTTTCGGGTCGAAATTTTGAGTTTTGATATCTCAGATCTGGAAGGGTCTAGAGCCTCCATTTTTGCACTCAGGTCAAAGTCTCACAGCCCTCTATCATAATCCAGAGTTTTGAGAAGATTGGAGAAACTTAATTTTTCGCCGGAAAATGAAAAAAAACGAAAGGGGTAACACTGTCGGTTTTTTTTCGGGTCGAAATTTTGAGTTTTGATATCTCAGCTGTGGAAAGGTCTAGAGCCTCCATTTTTGCACTCAGGTCAAAGTCTCACAGCCCTCTATCATAATCCAGAGTTTTGAGAAGATTGGAGAAACTTAATTTTTCACCCGAAAATGAAAAAAAACGAAAGGGGTAACACTGTCGGTTTTTTTTCGGGTCGAAATTTTGAGTTTTGATATCTCAGCTGTGGAAAGGTCTAGAGCCTCCATTTTTGCACTCAGGTCAAAGTCTCACAGCCCTCTATCATAATCCAGAGTTTTGAGAAGATTGGAGAAACTTAATTTTTCACCCGAAAATGAAAAAAAACGAAAGGGGTAACACTGTTGTTTTTTTTTCGGGTCGAAATTTTGAGTTTCGATATCTCAGCTCTGGAAGGGTCTAGAGCCTCCATTTCTGCACTCAGGTCAAAGTCTCACAGCCCTCTATCATAATCCAGAGTTTTGAGAAGATTGGAGAAACTTAATTTTTCGCCCGAAAATGAAAAAAAACGTAAGGGGTAACACTGTCGTTTTTTTTTTCGGGTCGAAATTTTGAGTTTCGATATCTCAGCTCTGGAAGGGTCTAGAGCCTCCATTTTTGCACTCAGGTCAAAGTCTCACAGCCCTCTATCATAATCCACAGTTTTGAGAAGATTGGAGAAACTTAATTTTTCGCCCGAAAATGAAAAAAAACGAAAGGGGTAACACTGTCGGGTTTTTTTTCGGGTTGAAATTTTGAGTTTCGATATCTCAGCTCTGGAAGGGTCTAGAGTCTCCATTTCTGCACTCAGGTCAAAGTCTCACAGCCCTCTATCAGAATCCAGAGTTTTGAGAAGATTGGGGAATCTTTTTTTTCGCCCCCCCAAAAAAAACGTAAGGGGTAACACTGTCGTTTTTTTTTCGGGTCGAAATTTTGAGTTTCAATATCTCAGCTCTGGAAGGGTCTAGAGCCTCCATTTCTGCACTCAGGTAAAAGTCTCACAGCCCTCTATCATAATCCAGAGTTTTGAGAAGATTGGAGAAACTTAATTTTTCGCCCGAAAATGAAAAAAAACGTAAGGGGTAACACTGTCATTTTTTTTTGGGTCGAAATTTTGAGTTTCGATATCTCAGCTCTGGAAGGGTCTAGAGCCTCCATTTTTGCACTCAGGTCAAAGTCTCACAGCCCTCTATCATAATCCAGAGTTTTGAGAAGATTGGAGAAACTTAATTTTTCGCCCGAAAATGAAAAAAAAACGTAAGGGGTAACACTGTCGTTTTTTTTTCGGGTTGAAATTTTGAGTTTCGATATCTCAGCTCTGGAAGGGTCTAGAGCCTCCATTTCTGCACTCAGGTCAAAGTCTCACAGCCCTCTATCATAATCCAGAGTTTTGAGAAGATTGGAGAAACTTAATTTTTCGCCCGAAAATAAAAAAAAACGTAAGGGGTAACACTGTCGGTTTTTTTTTCGGGTCGAAATTTTGAGTTTCGATATCTCAGCTCTGGAAGGGTCTAGAGCCTCCATTTCTGCACTCAGGTCAAAGTCTCACAGTCCTCTATCATAATCCAGAGTTTTGAGAAGATTGGAGAAACTTAATTTTTCGCCCGAAAATGAAAAAAAAAACGTAAGGGGTAACATTGTCGTTTTTTTTTTGGGTCGAAATTTTGAGTTTCGATATCTCAGCTCTGGAAGGGTCTAGAGCCTCCATTTTTGCACTCAGGTCAAAGTCTCACAGCCCTCTATCATAATCCAGAGTTTTGAGAAGATTGGAGAAACTTAATTTTTCGCCCGAAAATGAAAAAAAACGTAAGGGGTAACACTGTCGGTTTTTTTTCGGGTCGAAATTTTGAGTTTCGATATCTCAGCTCTGGAAGGGTCTAGAGCCTCCATTTCTGCACTCAGGTCAAAGTCTCACAGCCCTCTATCATAATCCAGAGTTTTGAGAAGATTGGAGAAACTTAATTTTTCGCCCGAAAATAAAAAAAAACGTAAGGGGTAACACTGTCGGTTTTTTTTTCGGGTCGAAATTTTGAGTTTCGATATCTCAGCTCTGGAAGGGTCTAGAGCCTCCATTTCTGCACTCAGGTCAAAGTCTCACAGTCCTCTATCATAATCCAGAGTTTTGAGAAGATTGGAGAAACTTAATTTTTCGCCCGAAAATGAAAAAAAAAACGTAAGGGGTAACATTGTCGTTTTTTTTTTGGGTCGAAATTTTGAGTTTCGATATCTCAGCTCTGGAAGGGTCTAGAGCCTCCATTTTTGCACTCAGGTCAAAGTCTCACAGCCCTCTATCATAATCCAGAGTTTTGAGAAGATTGGAGAAACTTAATTTTTCGCCCGAAAATGAAAAAAAAAACGTAAGGGGTACCACTGTCGTTTTTTTTTCTGGTCGATTTTTTGAGTTTCGATATCTCAGCTCTGGAAGGGTCTAGAGCCTCCATATTTGCACTCAGGTTTAAGTCTCATGGCCCTCTATCAGAATCCAGAGTTTTGAGAAGATTGGGGAATCTTTTTTTTCGCCCCCCCCAAAAAAAACGTAAGGGGTAACACTGTCGTTTTTTTTTTCGGGTCGAAATTTTGAGTTTCAATATCTCAGCTCTGGAAGGGTCTAGAGCCTCCATTTCTGCACTCAGGTAAAAGTCTCACAGCCCTCTATCATAATCCAGAGTTTTGAGAAGATTGGAGAAACTTAATTTTTCGCCCGAAAATGAAAAAAACGTAAGGGGTAACACTGTCATTTTTTTTTGGGTCGAAATTTTGAGTTTCGATATCTCAGCTCTGGAAGGGTCTAGAGCCTCCATTTCTGCACTCAGGTCAAAGTCTCACAGCCCTCTATCATAATCCAGAGTTTTGAGAAGATTGGAGAAACTTAATTTTTCGCCCGAAAATGAAAAAAAACGAAAGGGGTAACACTGTCGTTTTTTTTTTCGGGTCGAAATTTTGAGTTTCGATATCTCAGCTCTGGAAGGGTCTAGAGCCTCCATTTCTGCACTCAGGTCAAAGTCTCACAGCCCTCTATCATAATCCAGAGTTTTGAGAAGATTGGAGAAACTTAATTTTTCGCCCGAAAATGAAAAAAAACGTAAGGGGTAACACTGTCGGTTTTTTTTCGGGTCGAAATTTTGAGTTTCGATATCTCAGCTCTGGAAGGGTCTAGAGCCTCCATTTCTGCACTCAGGTCAAAGTCTCACAGCCCTCTATCATAATCCAGAGTTTTGAGAAGATTGGAGAAACTTAATTTTTCGCCCGAAAATGAAAAAAAACGTAAGGGGTAACACTGTCGGTTTTTTTTCGGGTCGAAATTTTGAGTTTCGATATCTCAGCTCTGGAAGGGTCTAGAGCCTCCATTTCTGCACTCAGGTCAAAGTCTCACAGTCCTCTATCATAATCCAGAGTTTTGAGAAGATTGGAGAAGCTTAATTTTTCGCCTGAAAATGAAAAAAAAAACGTAAGGGGTAACATTGTCGTTTTTTTTTTGGGTCGAAATTTTGAGTTTCGATATCTCAGCTCTGGAAGGGTCTAGAGCCTCCATTTTTGCACTCAGGTCAAAGTCTCACAGCCCTCTATCATAATCCAGAGTTTTGAGAAGATTGGAGAAACTTAATTTTTCGCCCGAAAATGAAAAAAACGTAAGGGGTAACACTGTCGTTGTTTTTTTTCGGGTCGAAATTTTGAATTTTGATATCTCAGCTCTGGAAGGGTCTAGAGCCTCCATTTTTGCACTCAGGTCAAAGTCTCACAGCCCTCTATCATAATCCACAGTTTTGAGAAGATTGGAGAAACTTAATTTTTCGCCCGAAAATGAAAAAAAAACGAAAGGGGTAACACTGTCGTTTTTTTTTCGGGTCGAAATTTTGAGTTTCGATATCTCAGCTCTGGAAGGGTCTAGAGCCTCCATTTCTGCACTCAGGTCAAAGTCTCACAGCCCTCTATCATAATCCAGAGTTTTGAGAAGATTGGAGAAACTTAATTTTTCGCCCGAAAATGAAAAAAAACGTAAGGGGTAACACTGTCGGTTTTTTTTCGGGTCGAAATTTTGAGTTTCGATATCTCAGCTCTGGAAGGGTCTAGAGCCTCCATTTCTGCACTCAGGTCAAAGTCTCACAGTCCTCTATCATAATCCAGAGTTTTGAGAAGATTGGAGAAGCTTAATTTTTCGCCTGAAAATGAAAAAAAAAACGTAAGGGGTAACATTGTCGTTTTTTTTTTGGGTCGAAATTTTGAGTTTCGATATCTCAGCTCTGGAAGGGTCTAGAGCCTCCATTTTTGCACTCAGGTCAAAGTCTCACAGCCCTCTATCATAATCCAGAGTTTTGAGAAGATTGGAGAAACTTAATTTTTCGCCCGAAAATGAAAAAAACGTAAGGGGTAACACTGTCGTTGTTTTTTTTCGGGTCGAAATTTTGAATTTTGATATCTCAGCTCTGGAAGGGTCTAGAGCCTCCATTTTTGCACTCAGGTCAAAGTCTCACAGCCCTCTATCATAATCCAGAGTTTTGAGAAGATTGGAGAAACTTAATTTTTCGCCCGAAAATGAAAAAAAACGAAAGGGGTAACACTGTCGTTTTTTTTTCGGGTCGAAATTTTGAGTTTCGATATCTCAGCTCTGGAAGGGTCTAGAGCCTCCATTTTTGCACTCAGGTCAAAGTCTCACAGCCCTCTATCATAATCCAGAGTTTTGAGAAGATTGGAGAAACTTAATTTTTCGCCCGAAAATGAAAAAAACGTAAGGGGTAACACTGTCGGTTTTTTTTCGGGTCGAAATTTTGAGTTTCGATATCTCAGCTCTGGAAGGGTCTAGAGCCTCCATTTCTGCACTCAGGTCAAAGTCTCACAGCCCTCTATCATAATCCAGAGTTTTGAGAAGATTGGAGAAACTTAATTTTTCGCCCGAAAATGAAAAAAAAACGTAAGGGGTAACACTGTCGTTTTTTTTTTGGGTCGAAATTTTGAGTTTCGATATCTCAGCTCTGGAAGGGTCTAGAGCCTCCATTTTTGCACTCAGGTCAAAGTCTCACAGCCCTCTATCATAATCCAGATTTTTGAGAAGATTGGAGAAACTTAATTTTTCGCCCGAAAATGAAAAAAAACGAAAGGGGTAACACTGTCGTTTTTTTTTTTCGGGTCGAAATTTTGAGTTTCGATATCTCAGCTCTGGAAGGGTCTAGAGCCTCCATTTTTGCACTCAGGTCAAAGTCTCACAGCCCTCTATCATAATCCAGAGTTTTGAGAAGATTGGAGAAACTTAATTTTTCGCCCGAAAATGAAAAAAAAAAACGAAAGGGGTAACACTGTCGTTTTTTTTTTCGGGTCGAAATTTTGAGTTTTGATATCTCAGATCTGGAAGGGTCTAGAGCCTCCATTTTTGCACTCAGGTCAAAGTCTCACAGCCCTCTATCATAATCCAGAGTTTTGAGAAGATTGGAGAAACTTAATTTTTCGCCGGAAAATGAAAAAAAAACGAAAGGGGTAACACTGTCGGTTTTTTTTCGAAGGTCGAAATTTTGAGTTTTGATATCTCAGCTGTGGAAAGGTCTAGAGCCTCCATTTTTGCACTCAGGTCAAAGTCTCACAGCCCTCTATCATAATCCAGAGTTTTGAGAAGATTGGAGAAACTTAATTTTTCACCCGAAAATGAAAAAAAACGAAAGGGGTAACACTGTCGGTTTTTTTTCGGGTCGAAATTTTGAGTTTTGATATCTCAGCTGTGGAAAGGTCTAGAGCCTCCATTTTTGCACTCAGGTCAAAGTCTCACAGCCCTCTATCATAATCCAGAGTTTTGAGAAGATTGGAGAAACTTAATTTTTCACCCGAAAATGAAAAAAAACGAAAGGGGTAACACTGTTGTTTTTTTTTCGGGTCGAAATTTTGAGTTTCGATATCTCAGCTCTGGAAGGGTCTAGAGCCTCCATTTCTGCACTCAGGTCAAAGTCTCACAGCCCTCTATCATAATCCAGAGTTTTGAGAAGATTGGAGAAACTTAATTTTTCGCCCGAAAATGAAAAAAAACGTAAGGGGTAACACTGTCGTTTTTTTTTTCGGGTCGAAATTTTGAGTTTCGATATCTCAGCTCTGGAAGGGTCTAGAGCCTCCATTTCTGCACTCAGGTAAATGTCTCACAGCCCTCTATCATAATCCAGAGTTTTGAGAAGATTGGAGAAACTTAATTTTTCGCCCAAAAATGAAAAAAAACGTAAGGGGTAACACTGTCGTTTTTTTTTTTGGGTCGAAATTTTGAGTTTCGATATCTCAGCTCTGGAAGGGTCTAGAGCCTCCATTTTTGCACTCAGGTCAAAGTCTCACAGCCCTCTATCATAATCCACAGTTTTGAGAAGATTGGAGAAACTTAATTTTTCGCCCGAAAATGAAAAAAAACGAAAGGGGTAACACTGTCGGGTTTTTTTTCGGGTCGAAATTTTGAGTTTCGATATCTCAGCTCTGGAAGGGTCTAGAGTCTCCATTTCTGCACTCAGGTCAAAGTCTCACAGCCCTCTATCAGAATCCAGAGTTTTGAGAAGATTGGGGAATCTTTTTTTCGCCCCCCCAAAAAAAACGTAAGGGGTAACACTGTCGTTTTTTTTTCGGGTCGAAATTTTGAGTTTCAATATCTCAGCTCTGGAAGGGTCTAGAGCCTCCATTTCTGCACTCAGGTAAAAGTCTCACAGCCCTCTATCATAATCCAGAGTTTTGAGAAGATTGGAGAAACTTAATTTTTCGCCCGAAAATGAAAAAAAACGTAAGGGGTAACACTGTCATTTTTTTTTGGGTCGAAATTTTGAGTTTCGATATCTCAGCTCTGGAAGGGTCTAGAGCCTCCATTTTTGCACTCAGGTCAAAGTCTCACAGCCCTCTATCATAATCCAGAGTTTTGAGAAGATTGGAGAAACTTAATTTTTCGCCCGAAAATGAAAAAAAAACGTAAGGGGTAACACTGTCGTTTTTTTTTCGGGTTGAAATTTTGAGTTTCGATATCTCAGCTCTGGAAGGGTCTAGAGCCTCCATTTCTGCACTCAGGTCAAAGTCTCACAGCCCTCTATCATAATCCAGAGTTTTGAGAAGATTGGAGAAACTTAATTTTTCGCCCGAAAATAAAAAAAAACGTAAGGGGTAACACTGTCGGTTTTTTTTTCGGGTCGAAATTTTGAGTTTCGATATCTCAGCTCTGGAAGGGTCTAGAGCCTCCATTTCTGCACTCAGGTCAAAGTCTCACAGTCCTCTATCATAATCCAGAGTTTTGAGAAGATTGGAGAAACTTAATTTTTCGCCCGAAAATGAAAAAAAAAACGTAAGGGGTAACATTGTCGTTTTTTTTTTGGGTCGAAATTTTGAGTTTCGATATCTCAGCTCTGGAAGGGTCTAGAGCCTCCATTTTTGCACTCAGGTCAAAGTCTCACAGCCCTCTATCATAATCCAGAGTTTTGAGAAGATTGGAGAAACTTAATTTTTCGCCCGAAAATGAAAAAAAACGAAAGGGGTAACACTGTCGTTTTTTTTTCGGGTCGAAATTTTGAGTTTCGATATCTCAGCTCTGGAAGGGTCTAGAGCCTCCATTTTTGCACTCAGGTCAAAGTCTCACAGCCCTCTATCATAATCCAGAGTTTTGAGAAGATTGGAGAAACTTAATTTTTCGCCCGAAAATGAAAAAAAAAACGTAAGGGGTACCACTGTCGTTTTTTTTTCTGGTCGATTTTTTGAGTTTCGATATCTCAGCTCTGGAAGGGTCTAGAGCCTCCATATTTGCACTCAGGTTTAAGTCTCATGGCCCTCTATCAGAATCCAGAGTTTTGAGAAGATTGGGGAATCTTTTTTTTCGCCCCCCCCCAAAAAAACGTAAGGGGTAACACTGTCGTTTTTTTTTTCGGGTCGAAATTTTGAGTTTCAATATCTCAGCTCTGGAAGGGTCTAGAGCCTCCATTTCTCCACTCAGGTAAAAGTCTCACAGCCCTCTATCATAATCCAGAGTTTTGAGAAGATTGGAGAAACTTAATTTTTCGCCCGAAAATGAAAAAAAACGTAAGGGGTAACACTGTCATTTTTTTTTGGGTCGAAATTTTGAGTTTCGATATCTCAGCTCTGGAAGGGTCTAGAGCCTCCATTTTTGCACTCAGGTCAAAGTCTCACAGCCCTCTATCATAATCCAGAGTTTTGAGAAGATTGGAGAAACTTAATTTTTCGCCCGAAAATGAAAAAAAAACGTAAGGGGTAACACTGTCGTTTTTTTTTCGGGTCGAAATTTTGAGTTTCGATATCTCAGCTCTGGAAGGGTCTAGAGCCTCCATTTCTGCACTCAGGTCAAAGTCTCACAGCCCTCTATCATAATCCAGAGTTTTGAGAAGATTGGAGAAACTTAATTTTTCGCCCGAAAATGAAAAAAAAACGTAAGGGGTAACACTGTCGGTTTTTTTTCGGGTCGAAATTTTGAGTTTCGATATCTCAGCTCTGGAAGGGTCTAGAGCCTCCATTTCTGCACTCAGGTCAAAGTCTCACAGTCCTCTATCATAATCCAGAGTTTTGAGAAGATTGGAGAAGCTTAATTTTTCGCCTGAAAATGAAAAAAAAAACGTAAGGGGTAACATTGTCGTTTTTTTTTTGGGTCGAAATTTTGAGTTTCGATATCTCAGCTCTGGAAGGGTCTAGAGCCTCCATTTTTGCACTCAGGTCAAAGTCTCACAGCCCTCTATCATAATCCAGAGTTTTGAGAAGATTGGAGAAACTTAATTTTTCGCCCGAAAATGAAAAAAAACGTAAGGGGTAACACTGTCGTTTTTTTTTTTGGGTCGAAATTTTGAGTTTCGATATCTCAGCTCTGGAAGGGTCTAGAGCCTCCATTTCTGCACTCAGGTCAAAGTCTCACAGCCCTATATCATAATCCAGAGTTTTGAGAAGATTGGAGAAACTTAATTTTTCGCCCGAAAATGAAAAAAAACGTAAGGGGTAACACTGTCGTTTTTTTTTCGGGTCGAAATTTTGAGTTTCGATATCTCAGCTCTGGAAGGGTCTAGAGCCTCCATTTCTGCACTCAGGTCAAAGTCTCACAGCCCTATATCATAATCCAGAGTTTTGAGAAGATTGGAGAAGCTTAATTTTTCGCCTGAAAATGAAAAAAAAAACGTAAGGGGTAACATTGTCGTTTTTTTTTTGGGTCGAAATTTTGAGTTTCGATATCTCAGCTCTGGAAGGGTCTAGAGCCTCCATTTTTGCACTCAGGTCAAAGTCTCACAGCCCTCTATCATAATCCAGAGTTTTGAGAAGATTGGAGAAACTTAATTTTTCGCCCGAAAATGAAAAAAAACGTAAGGGGTAACACTGTCGTTTTTTTTTTTGGGTCGAAATTTTGAGTTTCGATATCTCAGCTCTGGAAGGGTCTAGAGCCTCCATTTCTGCACTCAGGTCAAAGTCTCACAGCCCTATATCATAATCCAGAGTTTTGAGAAGATTGGAGAAACTTAATTTTTCGCCCGAAAATGAAAAAAAACGTAAGGGGTAACACTGTCGTTTTTTTTTCGGGTCGAAATTTTGAGTTTCGATATCTCAGCTCTGGAAGGGTCTAGAGCCTCCATTTTTGCACTCAGGTCAAAGTCTCACAGCCCTCTATCATAATCCAGAGTTTTGAGAAGATTGGAGAAACTTAATTTTTCGCCCGAAAATGAAAAAAAACGAAAGGGGTAACACTGTCGTTTTTTTTTTCGGGTCGAAATTTTGAGGTTCGATATCTCAGCTCTGGAAGGGTATAGAGCCTCAATTTTTGCACTCAGGTCAAAGTCTAACAGCCCTCTATCATAATCCAGAGTTTTGAGAAGATTGGAGAAACTTAATTTTTCGCCCGAAAATGAAAAAAACGTAAGGGGTAAGTAACACTGTCGTTTTTTTTTTCGGGTCGAAATTTTGAATTTTGATATCTCAGCTCTGGAAGGGTCTAGAGCCTCCATTTCTGCACTCAGGTCAAAGTCTCACAGCCCTCTATCATAATCCAGAGTTTTGAGAAGATTGGAGAAACTTAATTTTTCGCCCGAAAATGAAAAAAAACGAAAGGGGTAACACTGTCGTTTTTTTTTTCGGGTCGAAATTTTGAGTTTCGATATCTCAGCTCTGGAAGGGTCTAGAGCCTCCATTTTTGCACTCAGGTCAAAGTCTCACAGCCCTCTATCATAATCCAGAGTTTTGAGAAGATTGGAGAAACTTAATTTTTCGGCCGAAAATGAAAAAAAAACGAAAGGCACTGTCGGTTTTTTTTCGGGTCGAAATTTTGAGTTTCGATATCTCCGCTCTGGAAGGGTCTAGAGCCTCCATTTCTGCACTCAGGTCAAAGTCTCACAGCCCTCTATTATAATCCAGAGTTTTGAGAAGATTGGAGAAACTTAATTTTTCGCCCGAAAACGAAAAAAAAACGTAAGGGGTAACACTGTCGTTTTTTTTTCGGGTCGAAATTTTGAGTTTCGATTTCTCAGCTCTGGAAGGGTCTAGAGCCTCCATTTTTGCACTCAGGTCAAAGTCTCACAGCCCTCTATCATAATCCAGAGTTTTGAGAAGATTGGAGAAACTTAATTTTTCGCCCGAAAATGAAAAAAAACGTAAGGGGTAACACTGTCGTTTTTTTTTCGGGTCGAAATTTTGAGTTTCGATATCTCAGCTCTGGAAGGGTCTAGAGCCTCCATTTCTGCACTCAGGTCAAAGTCTCACAGCCCTCTATCATAATCCAGAGTTTTGAGAAGATTGGAGAAACTTAATTTTTCGCCCGAAAATGAAAAAAAACGAAAGGGGTAACACTGTCGTTTTTTTTTTTCGGGTCGAAATTTTGAGTTTCGATATCTCAGCTCTGGAAGGGTCTAGAGCCTCCATTTCTGCACTCAGGTCAAAGTCTCACAGCCCTCTATCATAATCCAGAGTTTTGAGAAGATTGGAGAAACGTAATTTTTCGCCTGAAAATGAAAAAAAAAAAACGTAAGGGGTAACACTGTCGGTTTTTTTTCGGGTCGAAATTTTGAGTTTTGATATCTCAGCTCTGGAAGGGTCTAGAGCCTCCATTTCTGCACTCAGGTCAAAGTCTCACAGCCCTCTATCATAATCCAGAGTTTTGAGAAGATTGGAGAAACTTAATTTTTCGCCCGAAAATGAAAAAAAAACGAAAGGGGTAACACTGTCGTTTTTTTTTTCGGGTCGAAATTTTGAGTTTCGATATCTCAGCTCTGGAAGGGTCTAGAGCCTCCATTTTTGCACTCAGGTCAAAGTCTCACAGCCCTCTATCATAATCCAGAGTTTTGAGAAGATTGGAGAAACTTAATTTTTCGCCCGAAAATGAAAAAAAACGTAAGGGGTAACACTGTCGTTTTTTTTTCGGGTCGAAATTTGGAGTTTCGATATCTCAGCTCTGGAAGGGTCTAGAGCCTCCATTTCTGCACTCAGGTCAAAGTCTCACAGCCCTCTATCATAATCCAGAGTTTTGAGAAGATTGGAGAAACTTAATTTTTCGCCCGAAAATGAAAAAAAAAAACGTAAGGGGTAACACTGTCATTTTTTTTTTGGGTCGAAATTTTGAGTTTCGATATCTCAGCTCTGGAAGGGTCTAGAGCCTCCATTTCTGCACTCAGGTCAAAGTCTCACAGCCCTCTATCATAATCCAGAGTTTTGAGAAGATTGGAGAAACTTAATTTTTCGCCCGAAAATGAAAAAAAACGTAAGGGGTAACACTGTCGGTTTTTTTTCGGGTCGAAATTTTGAGTTTCGATATCTCAGCTCTGGAAGGGTCTAGAGCCTCCATTTCTGCACTCAGGTCAAAGTCTCACAGCCCTCTATCATAATCCAGAGTTGTGAGAAGATTGGAGAAACTTAATTTTTCGCCGGAAAATGAAAAAAAACGAAAGGGGTAACATTGTTGTTTTTTTTTCGGGTCGAAATTTTGAGTTTCGATATCTCAGCTCTGGAAGGGTCTAGAGCCTCCATTTTTGCACTCAGATCTAAGTCTCATGGCCCTCTATCAGAATCCAGAGTTTTGAGAAGATTGGGGATACTTATTTTTTCGGCCCCCCAAAAAAAACGTAAGGGGTACCACTGTCGTTTTTTTTTCTGGTCGATTTTTTGAGTTTCGATATCTCAGCTCTGGAAGGGTCTAGAGCCTCCATATTTGCACTCAGGTTTAAGTCTCATGGCCCTCTATCAGAATCCAGAGTTTTGAGAAGATTGGGGAATCTTTTTTTCGCCCCCCCAAAAAAAACGTAAGGGGTAACACTGTCGTTTTTTTTTCGGGTCGAAATTTTGAGTTTCGATATCTCAGCTCTGGAAGGGTCTAGAGCCTCCATTTCTGCACTCAGGTAAAAGTCTCACAGCCCTCTATCATAATCCAGAGTTTTGAGAAGATTGGAGAAACTTAATTTTTCGCCCGAAAATGAAAAAAAACGTAAGGGGTAACACTGTCGGTTTTTTTTCGGGTCGAAATTTTGAGTTTCGATATCTCAGCTCTGGAAGGGTCTAGAGCCTCCATTTCTGCACTCATGTCAAAGTCTCACAGCCCTCTATCATAATCCAGAGTTTTGAGAAGATTGGAGAAACTTAATTTTTCGCCCGAAAATGAAAAAAAAACGTAAGGGGTAACACTGTCATTTTTTTTTTTGGGTCGAAATTTTGAGTTTCGATATCTCAGCTCTGGAAGGGTCTAGAGCCTCCATTTTTGCACTCAGGTCAAAGTCTCACAGCCCTCTATCATAATCCAGAGTTTTGAGAAGATTGGAGAAACTTAATTTTTCGCCCGAAAATGAAAAAAAACGAAAGGGGTAACACTGTCATTTTTTTTTTCGGGTCGAAATTTTGAGTTTCGATATCTCAGCTCTGGAAGGGTCTAGAGCCTCCATTTCTGCACTCAGGTCAAAGTCTCACAGCCCTCTATCATAATCCAGAGTTTTGAGAAGATTGGAGAAACTTAATTTTTCGCCCGAAAATGAAAAAAAAAACGTAAGGGGTAACACTGTCGTTTTTTTTTCGGGTCGAAATTTTGAGTTTCGATATCTCAGCTCTGGAAGGGTCTAGAGCCTCCATTTCTGCACTCAGGTAAAAGTCTCACAGCCCTCTATCATAATCCAGAGTTTTGAGAAGATTGGAGAAACTTAATTTTTCACCCGAAAATGAAAAAAAACGAAAGGGGTAACACTGTCGTTTTTTTTTTTCGGGTCGAAATTTTGAGTTTCGATATCTCAGCTCTGGAAGGGTCTAGAGCCTCCATTTTTGCACTCAGGTCAAAGTCTCACAGCCCTCTATCATAATCCAGAGTTTTGAGAAGATTGGAGAAACTTAATTTTTCGCCCGAAAATGAAAAAAAACGTAAGGGGTAACACTGTCGGTTTTTTTTCGGGTCGAAATTTTGAGTTTCGATATCTCAGCTCTGGAAGGGTCTAGAGCCTCCATTTCTGGACTCAGGTCAAAGTCTCACAGCCCTCTATCATAATCCAGAGTTTTGAGAAGATTGGGGAAACTTAATTTTTCGCCCGAAAATGAAAAAAAACGTAAGGGGTAACACTGTCATTTTTTTTTTGGGTCGAAATTTTGAGTTTCGATATCTCAGCTCTGGAAGGGTCTAGAGCCTCCATTTTTGCACTCAGGTCAAAGTCTCACAGCCCTCTATCATAATCCAGAGTTTTGAGAAGATTTGAGAAACTTAATTTTTCGCCCGAAAATGAAAAAAAAAACGAAAGGGGTAACACTGTCGTTTTTTTTTTCGGGTCGAAATTTTGAGTTTCGATATCTCAGCTCTGGAAGGGTCTAGAGCCTCCATTTCTGCACTCAGGTCAAAGTCTCACAGCCCTCTATCATAATCCAGAGTTTTGAGAAGATTGGAGAAACTTAATTTTTCGCCCGAAAATGAAAAAAAACGTAAGGGGTAACACTGTCGTTTTTTTTTCGGGTCGAAATTTTGAGTTTCGATATCTCAGCTCTGGAAGGGTCTAGAGCCTCCATTTCTGCACTCAGGTCAAAGTCTCACAGCCCTCTATCATAATCCAGAGTTTTGAGAAGATTGGAGAAACTTAATTTTTCGCCCGAAAATGAAAAAAAAACGTAAGGGGTAACACTGTCGTTTTTTTTTTGGGTCGAAATTTTGAGTTTCGATATCTCAGCTCTGGAAGGGTCTAGAGCCTCCATTTTTGCACTCAGGTCAAAGTCTCACAGCCCTCTATCATAATCCAGAGTTTTGAGAAGATTGGAGAAACTTAATTTTTCGCCCGAAAATGAAAAAAAACGAAAGGGGTAACACTGTCGTTTTTTTTTCGGGTCGAAATTTTGAGTTTCGATATCTCAGCTCTGGAAGGGTCTAGAGCCTCCATTTTTGCACTCAGGTCAAAGTCTCACAGCCCTCTATCATAATCCAGAGTTTTGAGAAGATTGGAGAAACTTAATTTTTCGCCCGAAAATGAAAAAAAACGTAAGGGGTAACACTGTCGTTTTTTTTTCGGGTCGAAATTTTGAGTTTCGATATCTCAGCTCTGGAAGGGTCTAGAGCCTCCATTTCTGCACTCAGGTCAAAGTCTCACAGCCCTCTATCATAATCCAGAGTTTTGAGAAGATTGGAGAAACTTAATTTTTCGCCCGAAAATGAAAAAAAAACGTAAGGGGTAACACTGTCGTTTTTTTTTTGGGTCGAAATTTTGAGTTTCGATATCTCAGCTCTGGAAGGGTCTAGAGCCTCCATTTTTGCACTCAGGTCAAAGTCTCACAGCCCTCTATCATAATCCAGATTTTTGAGAAGATTGGAGAAACTTAATTTTTCGCCCGAAAATGAAAAAAAACGAAAGGGGTAACACTGTCGGTTTTTTTTTTCGGGTCGAAATTTTGAGTTTCGATATCTCAGCTCTGGAAGGGTCTACAGCCTCCATTTTTGCACTCAGGTCAAAGTCTCACAGCCCTCTATCATAATCCAGAGTTTTGAGAAGATTGGAGAAACTTAATTTTTCGCCCGAAAATGAAAAAAAAAACGAAAGGGGTAACACTGTCGTTTTTTTTTTCGGGTCGAAATTTTGAGTTTTGATATCTCAGATCTGGAAGGGTCTAGAGCCTCCATTTTTGCACTCAGGTCAAAGTCTCACAGCCCTCTATCATAATCCAGAGTTTTGAGAAGATTGGAGAAACTTAATTTTTCGCCGGAAAATGAAAAAAAACGAAAGGGGTAACACTGTCGGTTTTTTTTCGGGTCGAAATTTTGAGTTTTGATATCTCAGCTGTGGAAAGGTCTAGAGCCTCCATTTTTGCACTCAGGTCAAAGTCTCACAGCCCTCTATCATAATCCAGAGTTTTGAGAAGATTGGAGAAACTTAATTTTTCACCCGAAAATGAAAAAAAACGAAAGGGGTAACACTGTTGTTTTTTTTTCGTGTCGAAATTTTGAGTTTCGATATCTCAGCTCTGGAAGGGTCTAGAGCCTCCATTTTTGCACTCAGGTCAAAGTCTCACAGCCCTCTATCATAATCCAGAGTTTTGAGAAGATTGGAGAAACTTAATTTTTCGCCCGAAAATGAAAAAAAAAAACGAAAGGGGTAACACTGTCGTTTTTTTTTTCGGGTCGAAATTTTGAGTTTTGATATCTCAGATCTGGAAGGGTCTAGAGCCTCCATTTTTGCACTCAGGTCAAAGTCTCACAGCCCTCTATCATAATCCAGAGTTTTGAGAAGATTGGAGAAACTTAATTTTTCGCCGGAAAATGAAAAAAAAAACGAAAGGGGTAACACTGTCGGTTTTTTTTCGGGTCGAAATTTTGAGTTTTGATATCTCAGCTGTGGAAAGGTCTAGAGCCTCCATTTTTGCACTCAGGTCAAAGTCTCACAGCCCTCTATCATAATCCAGAGTTTTGAGAAGATTGGAGAAACTTAATTTTTCACCCGAAAATGAAAAAAAACGAAAGGGGTAACACTGTCGGTTTTTTTTCGGGTCGAAATTTTGAGTTTTGATATCTCAGCTGTGGAAAGGTCTAGAGCCTCCATTTTTGCACTCAGGTCAAAGTCTCACAGCCCTCTATCATAATCCAGAGTTTTGAGAAGATTGGAGAAACTTAATTTTTCACCCGAAAATGAAAAAAAACGAAAGGGGTAACACTGTTGTTTTTTTTTCGGGTCGAAATTTTGAGTTTCGATATCTCAGCTCTGGAAGGGTCTAGAGCCTCCATTTCTGCACTCAGGTCAAAGTCTCACAGCCCTCTATCATAATCCAGAGTTTTGAGAAGATTGGAGAAACTTAATTTTTCGCCCGAAAATGAAAAAAAACGTAAGGGGTAACACTGTCGTTTTTTTTTTCGGGTCGAAATTTTGAGTTTCGATATCTCAGCTCTGGAAGGGTCTAGAGCCTCCATTTCTGCACTCAGGTAAATGTCTCACAGCCCTCTATCATAATCCAGAGTTTTGAGAAGATTGGAGAAACTTAATTTTTCGCCCGAAAATGAAAAAAAACGTAAGGGGTAACACTGTCGTTTTTTTTTTTGGGTCGAAATTTTGAGTTTCGATATCTCAGCTCTGGAAGGGTCTAGAGCCTCCATTTTTGCACTCAGGTCAAAGTCTCACAGCCCTCTATCATAATCCACAGTTTTGAGAAGATTGGAGAAACTTAATTTTTCGCCCGAAAATGAAAAAAAACGAAAGGGGTAACACTGTCGGGTTTTTTTTCGGGTCGAAATTTTGAGTTTCGATATCTCAGCTCTGGAAGGGTCTAGAGTCTCCATTTCTGCACTCAGGTCAAAGTCTCACAGCCCTCTATCAGAATCCAGAGTTTTGAGAAGATTGGGGAATCTTTTTTTTCGCCCCCCCAAAAAAAACGTAAGGGGTAACACTGTCGTTTTTTTTTCGGGTCGAAATTTTGAGTTTCAATATCTCAGCTCTGGAAGGGTCTAGAGCCTCCATTTCTGCACTCAGGTAAAAGTCTCACAGCCCTCTATCATAATCCAGAGTTTTGAGAAGATTGGAGAAACTTAATTTTTCGCCCGAAAATGAAAAAAAACGTAAGGGGTAACACTGTCATTTTTTTTTGGGTCGAAATTTTGAGTTTCGATATCTCAGCTCTGGAAGGGTCTAGAGCCTCCATTTTTGCACTCAGGTCAAAGTCTCACAGCCCTCTATCATAATCCAGAGTTTTGAGAAGATTGGAGAAACTTAATTTTTCGCCCGAAAATGAAAAAAAAACGTAAGGGGTAACACTGTCGTTTTTTTTTCGGGTTGAAATTTTGAGTTTCGATATCTCAGCTCTGGAAGGGTCTAGAGCCTCCATTTCTGCACTCAGGTCAAAGTCTCACAGCCCTCTATCATAATCCAGAGTTTTGAGAAGATTGGAGAAACTTAATTTTTCGCCCGAAAATAAAAAAAAACGTAAGGGGTAACACTGTCGGTTTTTTTTTCGGGTCGAAATTTTGAGTTTCGATATCTCAGCTCTGGAAGGGTCTAGAGCCTCCATTTCTGCACTCAGGTCAAAGTCTCACAGTCCTCTATCATAATCCAGAGTTTTGAGAAGATTGGAGAAACTTAATTTTTCGCCCGAAAATGAAAAAAAAAACGTAAGGGGTAACATTGTCGTTTTTTTTTTGGGTCGAAATTTTGAGTTTCGATATCTCAGCTCTGGAAGGGTCTAGAGCCTCCATTTTTGCACTCAGGTCAAAGTCTCACAGCCCTCTATCATAATCCAGAGTTTTGAGAAGATTGGAGAAACTTAATTTTTCGCCCGAAAATGAAAAAAAACGAAAGGGGTAACACTGTCGTTTTTTTTTCGGGTCGAAATTTTGAGTTTCGATATCTCAGCTCTGGAAGGGTCTAGAGCCTCCATTTTTGCACTCAGGTCAAAGTCTCACAGCCCTCTATCATAATCCAGAGTTTTGAGAAGATTGGAGAAACTTAATTTTTCGCCCGAAAATGAAAAAAAAAACGTAAGGGGTACCACTGTCGTTTTTTTTTCTGGTCGATTTTTTGAGTTTCGATATCTCAGCTCTGGAAGGGTCTAGAGCCTCCATATTTGCACTCAGGTTTAAGTCTCATGGCCCTCTATCAGAATCCAGAGTTTTGAGAAGATTGGGGAATCTTTTTTTTCGCCCCCCCCAAAAAAAACGTAAGGGGTAACACTGTCGTTTTTTTTTTCGGGTCGAAATTTTGAGTTTCAATATCTCAGCTCTGGAAGGGTCTAGAGCCTCCATTTCTCCACTCAGGTAAAAGTCTCACAGCCCTCTATCATAATCCAGAGTTTTGAGAAGATTGGAGAAACTTAATTTTTCGCCCGAAAATGAAAAAAAACGTAAGGGGTAACACTGTCATTTTTTTTTGGGTCGAAATTTTGAGTTTCGATATCTCAGCTCTGGAAGGGTCTAGAGCCTCCATTTTTGCACTCAGGTCAAAGTCTCACAGCCCTCTATCATAATCCAGAGTTTTGAGAAGATTGGAGAAACTTAATTTTTCGCCCGAAAATGAAAAAAAAACGTAAGGGGTAACACTGTCGTTTTTTTTTCGGGTCGAAATTTTGAGTTTCGATATCTCAGCTCTGGAAGGGTCTAGAGCCTCCATTTCTGCACTCAGGTCAAAGTCTCACAGCCCTCTATCATAATCCAGAGTTTTGAGAAGATTGGAGAAACTTAATTTTTCGCCCGAAAATGAAAAAAAACGTAAGGGGTAACACTGTCGGTTTTTTTTCGGGTCGAAATTTTGAGTTTCGATATCTCAGCTCTGGAAGGGTCTAGAGCCTCCATTTCTGCACTCAGGTCAAAGTCTCACAGTCCTCTATCATAATCCAGAGTTTTGAGAAGATTGGAGAAGCTTAATTTTTCGCCTGAAAATGAAAAAAAAAACGTAAGGGGTAACATTGTCGTTTTTTTTTTGGGTCGAAATTTTGAGTTTCGATATCTCAGCTCTGGAAGGGTCTAGAGCCTCCATTTTTGCACTCAGGTCAAAGTCTCACAGCCCTCTATCATAATCCAGAGTTTTGAGAAGATTGGAGAAACTTAATTTTTCGCCCGAAAATGAAAAAAAACGTAAGGGGTAACACTGTCGTTTTTTTTTTTGGGTCGAAATTTTGAGTTTCGATATCTCAGCTCTGGAAGGGTCTAGAGCCTCCATTTCTGCACTCAGGTCAAAGTCTCACAGCCCTATATCATAATCCAGAGTTTTGAGAAGATTGGAGAAACTTAATTTTTCGCCCGAAAATGAAAAAAAACGTAAGGGGTAACACTGTCGTTTTTTTTTCGGGTCGAAATTTTGAGTTTCGATATCTCAGCTCTGGAAGGGTCTAGAGCCTCCATTTCTGCACTCAGGTCAAAGTCTCACAGCCCTATATCATAATCCAGAGTTTTGAGAAGATTGGAGAAGCTTAATTTTTCGCCTGAAAATGAAAAAAAAAACGTAAGGGGTAACATTGTCGTTTTTTTTTTGGGTCGAAATTTTGAGTTTCGATATCTCAGCTCTGGAAGGGTCTAGAGCCTCCATTTTTGCACTCAGGTCAAAGTCTCACAGCCCTCTATCATAATCCAGAGTTTTGAGAAGATTGGAGAAACTTAATTTTTCGCCCGAAAATGAAAAAAAACGTAAGGGGTAACACTGTCGTTTTTTTTTTTGGGTCGAAATTTTGAGTTTCGATATCTCAGCTCTGGAAGGGTCTAGAGCCTCCATTTCTGCACTCAGGTCAAAGTCTCACAGCCCTATATCATAATCCAGAGTTTTGAGAAGATTGGAGAAACTTAATTTTTCGCCCGAAAATGAAAAAAAACGTAAGGGGTAACACTGTCGTTTTTTTTTCGGGTCGAAATTTTGAGTTTCGATATCTCAGCTCTGGAAGGGTCTAGAGCCTCCATTTTTGCACTCAGGTCAAAGTCTCACAGCCCTCTATCATAATCCAGAGTTTTGAGAAGATTGGAGAAACTTAATTTTTCGCCCGAAAATGAAAAAAAACGAAAGGGGTAACACTGTCGTTTTTTTTTTCGGGTCGAAATTTTGAGGTTCGATATCTCAGCTCTGGAAGGGTATAGAGCCTCAATTTTTGCACTCAGGTCAAAGTCTAACAGCCCTCTATCATAATCCAGAGTTTTGAGAAGATTGGAGAAACTTAATTTTTCGCCCGAAAATGAAAAAAACGTAAGGGGTAAGTAACACTGTCGTTTTTTTTTTCGGGTCGAAATTTTGAATTTTGATATCTCAGCTCTGGAAGGGTCTAGAGCCTCCATTTCTGCACTCAGGTCAAAGTCTCACAGCCCTCTATCATAATCCAGAGTTTTGAGAAGATTGGAGAAACTTAATTTTTCGCCCGAAAACGAAAAAAAAACGTAAGGGGTAACACTGTCGTTTTTTTTTCGGGTCGAAATTTTGAGTTTCGATTTCTCAGCTCTGGAAGGGTCTAGAGCCTCCATTTTTGCACTCAGGTCAAAGTCTCACAGCCCTCTATCATAATCCAGAGTTTTGAGAAGATTGGAGAAACTTAATTTTTCGCCCGAAAATGAAAAAAAACGTAAGGGGTAACACTGTCGTTTTTTTTTCGGGTCGAAATTTTGAGTTTCGATATCTCAGCTCTGGAAGGGTCTAGAGCCTCCATTTCTGCACTCAGGTCAAAGTCTCACAGCCCTCTATCATAATCCAGAGTTTTGAGAAGATTGGAGAAACTTAATTTTTCGCCCGAAAATGAAAAAAAACGAAAGGGGTAACACTGTCGTTTTTTTTTTCGGGTCGAAATTTTGAGTTTCGATATCTCAGCTCTGGAAGGGTCTAGAGCCTCCATTTCTGCACTCAGGTCAAAGTCTCACAGCCCTCTATCATAATCCAGAGTTTTGAGAAGATTGGAGAAACTTAATTTTTCGCCTGAAAATGAAAAAAAAAAAACGTAAGGGGTAACACTGTCGGTTTTTTTTCGGGTCGAAATTTTGAGTTTTGATATCTCAGCTCTGGAAGGGTCTAGAGCCTCCATTTCTGCACTCAGGTCAAAGTCTCACAGCCCTCTATCATAATCCAGAGTTTTGAGAAGATTGGAGAAACTTAATTTTTCGCCCGAAAATGAAAAAAAAACGAAAGGGGTAACACTGTCGTTTTTTTTTTTCGGGTCGAAATTTTGAGTTTCGATATCTCAGCTCTGGAAGGGTCTAGAGCCTCCATTTTTGCACTCAGGTCAAAGTCTCACAGCCCTCTATCATAATCCAGAGTTTTGAGAAGATTGGAGAAACTTAATTTTTCGCCCGAAAATGAAAAAAAACGTAAGGGGTAACACTGTCGTTTTTTTTTCGGGTCGAAATTTGGAGTTTCGATATCTCAGCTCTGGAAGGGTCTAGAGCCTCCATTTCTGCACTCAGGTCAAAGTCTCACAGCCCTCTATCATAATCCAGAGTTTTGAGAAGATTGGAGAAACTTAATTTTTCGCCCGAAAATGAAAAAAAAAACGTAAGGGGTAACACTGTCATTTTTTTTTTGGGTCGAAATTTTGAGTTTCGATATCTCAGCTCTGGAAGGGTCTAGAGCCTCCATTTCTGCACTCAGGTCAAAGTCTCACAGCCCTCTATCATAATCCAGAGTTTTGAGAAGATTGGAGAAACTTAATTTTTCGCCCGAAAATGAAAAAAAACGTAAGGGGTAACACTGTCGGTTTTTTTTCGGGTCGAAATTTTGAGTTTCGATATCTCAGCTCTGGAAGGGTCTAGAGCCTCCATTTCTGCACTCAGGTCAAAGTCTCACAGCCCTCTATCATAATCCAGAGTTGTGAGAAGATTGGAGAAACTTAATTTTTCGCCGGAAAATGAAAAAAAACGAAAGGGGTAACATTGTTGTTTTTTTTTCGGGTCGAAATTTTGAGTTTCGATATCTCAGCTCTGGAAGGGTCTAGAGCCTCCATTTTTGCACTCAGATCTAAGTCTCATGGCCCTCTATCAGAATCCAGAGTTTTGAGAAGATTGGGGATACTTATTTTTTCGGCCCCCCAAAAAAAACGTAAGGGGTACCACTGTCGTTTTTTTTTCTGGTCGATTTTTTGAGTTTCGATATCTCAGCTCTGGAAGGGTCTAGAGCCTCCATATTTGCACTCAGGTTTAAGTCTCATGGCCCTCTATCAGAATCCAGAGTTTTGAGAAGATTGGGGAATCTTTTTTTCGCCCCCCCAAAAAAAACGTAAGGGGTAACACTGTCGTTTTTTTTTCGGGTCGAAATTTTGAGTTTCGATATCTCAGCTCTGGAAGGGTCTAGAGCCTCCATTTCTGCACTCAGGTAAAAGTCTCACAGCCCTCTATCATAATCCAGAGTTTTGAGAAGATTGGAGAAACTTAATTTTTCGCCCGAAAATGAAAAAAAACGTAAGGGGTAACACTGTCGGTTTTTTTTCGGGTCGAAATTTTGAGTTTCGATATCTCAGCTCTGGAAGGGTCTAGAGCCTCCATTTCTGCACTCATGTCAAAGTCTCACAGCCCTCTATCATAATCCAGAGTTTTGAGAAGATTGGAGAAACTTAATTTTTCGCCCGAAAATGAAAAAAAAACGTAAGGGGTAACACTGTCATTTTTTTTTTTGGGTCGAAATTTTGAGTTTCGATATCTCAGCTCTGGAAGGGTCTAGAGCCTCCATTTTTGCACTCAGGTCAAAGTCTCACAGCCCTCTATCATAATCCAGAGTTTTGAGAAGATTGGAGAAACTTAATTTTTCGCCCGAAAATGAAAAAAAACGAAAGGGGTAACACTGTCATTTTTTTTTTCGGGTCGAAATTTTGAGTTTCGATATCTCAGCTCTGGAAGGGTCTAGAGCCTCCATTTCTGCACTCAGGTCAAAGTCTCACAGCCCTCTATCATAATCCAGAGTTTTGAGAAGATTGGAGAAACTTAATTTTTCGCCCGAAAATGAAAAAAAACGAAAGGGGTAACACTGTCGTTTTTTTTTTTCGGGTCGAAATTTTGAGTTTCGATATCTCAGCTCTGGAAGGGTCTAGAGCCTCCATTTTTGCACTCAGGTCAAAGTCTCACAGCCCTCTATCATAATCCAGAGTTTTGAGAAGATTGGAGAAACTTAATTTTTCGCCCGAAAATGAAAAAAAACGTAAGGGGTAACACTGTCGGTTTTTTTTCGGGTCGAAATTTTGAGTTTCGATATCTCAGCTCTGGAAGGGTCTAGAGCCTCCATTTCTGGACTCAGGTCAAAGTCTCACAGCCCTCTATCATAATCCAGAGTTTTGAGAAGATTGGGGAAACTTAATTTTTCGCCCGAAAATGAAAAAAAACGTAAGGGGTAACACTGTCATTTTTTTTTTGGGTCGAAATTTTGAGTTTCGATATCTCAGCTCTGGAAGGGTCTAGAGCCTCCATTTTTGCACTCAGGTCAAAGTCTCACAGCCCTCTATCATAATCCAGAGTTTTGAGAAGATTTGAGAAACTTAATTTTTCGCCCGAAAATGAAAAAAAAAACGAAAGGGGTAACACTGTCGTTTTTTTTTTCGGGTCGAAATTTTGAGTTTCGATATCTCAGCTCTGGAAGGGTCTAGAGCCTCCATTTCTGCACTCAGGTCAAAGTCTCACAGCCCTCTATCATAATCCAGAGTTTTGAGAAGATTGGAGAAACTTAATTTTTCGCCCGAAAATGAAAAAAAACGTAAGGGGTAACACTGTCGTTTTTTTTTCGGGTCGAAATTTTGAGTTTCGATATCTCAGCTCTGGAAGGGTCTAGAGCCTCCATTTCTGCACTCAGGTCAAAGTCTCACAGCCCTCTATCATAATCCAGAGTTTTGAGAAGATTGGAGAAACTTAATTTTTCGCCCGAAAATGAAAAAAAAACGTAAGGGGTAACACTGTCGTTTTTTTTTTGGGTCGAAATTTTGAGTTTCGATATCTCAGCTCTGGAAGGGTCTAGAGCCTCCATTTTTGCACTCAGGTCAAAGTCTCACAGCCCTCTATCATAATCCAGAGTTTTGAGAAGATTGGAGAAACTTAATTTTTCGCCCGAAAATGAAAAAAAACGAAAGGGGTAACACTGTCGTTTTTTTTTCGGGTCGAAATTTTGAGTTTCGATATCTCAGCTCTGGAAGGGTCTAGAGCCTCCATTTTTGCACTCAGGTCAAAGTCTCACAGCCCTCTATCATAATCCAGAGTTTTGAGAAGATTGGAGAAACTTAATTTTTCGCCCGAAAATGAAAAAAAACGTAAGGGGTAACACTGTCGTTTTTTTTTCGGGTCGAAATTTTGAGTTTCGATATCTCAGCTCTGGAAGGGTCTAGAGCCTCCATTTCTGCACTCAGGTCAAAGTCTCACAGCCCTCTATCATAATCCAGAGTTTTGAGAAGATTGGAGAAACTTAATTTTTCGCCCAAAAATGAAAAAAAAACGTAAGGGGTAACACTGTCGTTTTTTTTTTGGGTCGAAATTTTGAGTTTCGATATCTCAGCTCTGGAAGGGTCTAGAGCCTCCATTTTTGCACTCAGGTCAAAGTCTCACAGCCCTCTATCATAATCCAGATTTTTGAGAAGATTGGAGAAACTTAATTTTTCGCCCGAAAATGAAAAAAAACGAAAGGGGTAACACTGTCGGTTTTTTTTTTCGGGTCGAAATTTTGAGTTTCGATATCTCAGCTCTGGAAGGGTCTACAGCCTCCATTTTTGCACTCAGGTCAAAGTCTCACAGCCCTCTATCATAATCCAGAGTTTTGAGAAGATTGGAGAAACTTAATTTTTCGCCCGAAAATGAAAAAAAAAACGAAAGGGGTAACACTGTCGTTTTTTTTTTCGGGTCGAAATTTTGAGTTTTGATATCTCAGATCTGGAAGGGTCTAGAGCCTCCATTTTTGCACTCAGGTCAAAGTCTCACAGCCCTCTATCATAATCCAGAGTTTTGAGAAGATTGGAGAAACTTAATTTTTCGCCGGAAAATGAAAAAAAACGAAAGGGGTAACACTGTCGGTTTTTTTTCGGGTCGAAATTTTGAGTTTTGATATCTCAGCTGTGGAAAGGTCTAGAGCCTCCATTTTTGCACTCAGGTCAAAGTCTCACAGCCCTCTATCATAATCCAGAGTTTTGAGAAGATTGGAGAAACTTAATTTTTCACCCGAAAATGAAAAAAAACGAAAGGGGTAACACTGTTGTTTTTTTTTCGGGTCGAAATTTTGAGTTTCGATATCTCAGCTCTGGAAGGGTCTAGAGCCTCCATTTCTGCACTCAGGTCAAAGTCTCACAGCCCTCTATCATAATCCAGAGTTTTGAGAAGATTGGAGAAACTTAATTTTTCGCCCGAAAATGAAAAAAAACGTAAGGGGTAACACTGTCGTTTTTTTTTTCGGGTCGAAATTTTGAGTTTCGATATCTCAGCTCTGGAAGGGTCTAGAGCCTCCATTTTTGCACTCAGGTCAAAGTCTCACAGCCCTCTATCATAATCCAGATTTTTGAGAAGATTGGAGAAACTTAATTTTTCGCCCGAAAATGAAAAAAAACGAAAGGGGTAACACTGTCGGTTTTTTTTTTCGGGTCGAAATTTTGAGTTTCGATATCTCAGCTCTGGAAGGGTCTACAGCCTCCATTTTTGCACTCAGGTCAAAGTCTCACAGCCCTCTATCATAATCCAGAGTTTTGAGAAGATTGGAGAAACTTAATTTTTCGCCCGAAAATGAAAAAAAAAACGAAAGGGGTAACACTGTCGTTTTTTTTTTCGGGTCGAAATTTTGAGTTTTGATATCTCAGATCTGGAAGGGTCTAGAGCCTCCATTTTTGCACTCAGGTCAAAGTCTCACAGCCCTCTATCATAATCCAGAGTTTTGAGAAGATTGGAGAAACTTAATTTTTCGCCGGAAAATGAAAAAAAACGAAAGGGGTAACACTGTCGGTTTTTTTTCGGGTCGAAATTTTGAGTTTTGATATCTCAGCTGTGGAAAGGTCTAGAGCCTCCATTTTTGCACTCAGGTCAAAGTCTCACAGCCCTCTATCATAATCCAGAGTTTTGAGAAGATTGGAGAAACTTAATTTTTCACCCGAAAATGAAAAAAAACGAAAGGGGTAACACTGTTGTTTTTTTTTCGGGTCGAAATTTTGAGTTTCGATATCTCAGCTCTGGAAGGGTCTAGAGCCTCCATTTCTGCACTCAGGTCAAAGTCTCACAGCCCTCTATCATAATCCAGAGTTTTGAGAAGATTGGAGAAACTTAATTTTTCGCCCGAAAATGAAAAAAAACGTAAGGGGTAACACTGTCGTTTTTTTTTTCGGGTCGAAATTTTGAGTTTCGATATCTCAGCTCTGGAAGGGTCTAGAGCCTCCATTTCTGCACTCAGGTAAATGTCTCACAGCCCTCTATCATAATCCAGAGTTTTGAGAAGATTGGAGAAACTTAATTTTTCGCCCGAAAATGAAAAAAAACGTAAGGGGTAACACTGTCGGTTTTTTTTTTTGGGTCGAAATTTTGAGTTTCGATATCTCAGCTCTGGAAGGGTCTAGAGCCTCCATTTTTGCACTCAGGTCAAAGTCTCACAGCCCTCTATCATAATCCACAGTTTTGAGAAGATTGGAGAAACTTAATTTTTCGCCCGAAAATGAAAAAAAACGAAAGGGGTAACACTGTCGTTTTTTTTTCGGGTCGAAATTTTGAGTTTCGATATCTCAGCTCTGGAAGGGTCTAGAGTCTCCATTTCTGCACTCAGGTCAAAGTCTCACAGCCCTCTATCAGAATCCAGAGTTTTGAGAAGATTGGGGAATCTTTTTTTCGCCCCCCAAAAAAAAACGTAAGGGGTAACACTGTCGTTTTTTTTTCGGGTCGAAATTTTGAGTTTCAATATCTCAGCTCTGGAAGGGTCTAGAGCCTCCATTTCTGCACTCAGGTAAAAGTCTCACAGCCCTCTATCATAATCCAGAGTTTTGAGAAGATTGGAGAAACTTAATTTTTCGCCCGAAAATGAAAAAAAACGTAAGGGGTAACACTGTCATTTTTTTTTGGGTCGAAATTTTGAGTTTCGATATCTCAGCTCTGGAAGGGTCTAGAGCCTCCATTTTTGCACTCAGGTCAAAGTCTCACAGCCCTCTATCATAATCCAGAGTTTTGAGAAGATTGGAGAAACTTAATTTTTCGCCCGAAAATGAAAAAAAAACGTAAGGGGTAACACTGTCGTTTTTTTTTCGGGTTGAAATTTTGAGTTTCGATATCTCAGCTCTGGAAGGGTCTAGAGCCTCCATTTCTGCACTCAGGTCAAAGTCTCACAGCCCTCTATCATAATCCAGAGTTTTGAGAAGATTGGAGAAACTTAATTTTTCGCCCGAAAATAAAAAAAAACGTAAGGGGTAACACTGTCGGGTTTTTTTTCGGGTCGAAATTTTGAGTTTCGATATCTCAGCTCTGGAAGGGTCTAGAGCCTCCATTTCTGCACTCAGGTCAAAGTCTCACAGTCCTCTATCATAATCCAGAGTTTTGAGAAGATTGGAGAAACTTAATTTTTCGCCCGAAAATGAAAAAAAAAAACGTAAGGGGTAACATTGTCGTTTTTTTTTTGGGTCGAAATTTTGAGTTTCGATATCTCAGCTCTGGAAGGGTCTAGAGCCTCCATTTTTGCACTCAGGTCAAAGTCTCACAGCCCTCTATCATAATCCAGAGTTTTGAGAAGATTGGAGAAACTTAATTTTTCGCCCGAAAATGAAAAAAAACGAAAGGGGTAACACTGTCGTTTTTTTTTCGGGTCGAAATTTTGAGTTTCGATATCTCAGCTCTGGAAGGGTCTAGAGCCTCCATTTTTGCACTCAGGTCAAAGTCTCACAGCCCTCTATCATAATCCAGAGTTTTGAGAAGATTGGAGAAACTTAATTTTTCGCCCGAAAATGAAAAAAAAAACGTAAGGGGTACCACTGTCTTTTTTTTTTCTGGTCGATTTTTTGAGTTTCGATATCTCAGCTCTGGAAGGGTCTAGAGCCTCCATATTTGCACTCAGGTTTAAGTCTCATGGCCCTCTATCAGAATCCAGAGTTTTGAGAAGATTGGGGAATCTTTTTTTCGCCCCCCCCAAAAAAAACGTAAGGGGTAACACTGTCGTTTTTTTTTTCGGGTCGAAATTTTGAGTTTCAATATCTCAGCTCTGGAAGGGTCTAGAGCCTCCATTTCTGCACTCAGGTAAAAGTCTCACAGCCCTCTATCATAATCCAGAGTTTTGAGAAGATTGGAGAAACTTAATTTTTCGCCCGAAAATGAAAAAAAAACGTAAGGGGTAACACTGTCATTTTTTTTTGGGTCGAAATTTTGAGTTTCGATATCTCAGCTCTGGAAGGGTCTAGAGCCTCCATTTTTGCACTCAGGTCAAAGTCTCACAGCCCTCTATCATAATCCAGAGTTTTGAGAAGATTGGAGAAACTTAATTTTTCGCCCGAAAATGAAAAAAAAACGTAAGGGGTAACACTGTCGTTTTTTTTTCGGGTCGAAATTTTGAGTTTCGATATCTCAGCTCTGGAAGGGTCTAGAGCCTCCATTTCTGCACTCAGGTCAAAGTCTCACAGCCCTCTATCATAATCCAGAGTTTTGAGAAGATTGGAGAAACTTAATTTTTCGCCCGAAAATGAAAAAAAACGTAAGGGGTAACACTGTCGGTTTTTTTTCGGGTCGAAATTTTGAGTTTCGATATCTCAGCTCTGGAAGGGTCTAGAGCCTCCATTTCTGCACTCAGGTCAAAGTCTCACAGTCCTCTATCATAATCCAGAGTTTTGAGAAGATTGGAGAAGCTTAATTTTTCGCCCGAAAATGAAAAAAAAAACGTAAGGGGTAACATTGTCGTTTTTTTTTTGGGTCGAAATTTTGAGTTTCGATATCTCAGCTCTGGAAGGGTCTAGAGCCTCCATTTTTGCACTCAGGTCAAAGTCTCACAGCCCTCTATCATAATCCAGAGTTTTGAGAAGATTGGAGAAACTTAATTTTTCGCCCGAAAATGAAAAAAACGTAAGGGGTAACACTGTCGTTGTTTTTTTTCGGGTCGAAATTTTGAATTTTGATATCTCAGCTCTGGAAGGGTCTAGAGCCTCCATTTTTGCACTCAGGTCAAAGTCTCACAGCCCTCTATCATAATCCACAGTTTTGAGAAGATTGGAGAAACTTAATTTTTCGCCCGAAAATGAAAAAAAAAACGTAAGGGGTAAGTAACACTGTCGTTTTTTTTTCGGGTCGAAATTTTGAGTTTCGATATCTCAGCTCTGGAAGGGTCTAGAGCCTCCATTTTTGCACTCAGGTCAAAGTCTCACAGCCCTCTATCATAATCCACAGTTTTGAGAAGATTGGAGAAACTTAATTTTTCGCCCGAAAATGAAAAAAAAAACGTAAGGGGTAACACTGTCGTTTTTTTTTCGGGTCGAAATTTTGAGTTTCGATATCTCAGCTCTGGAAGGGTCTAGAGCCTCCATTTTTGCACTCAGGTCAAAGTCTCACAGCCCTCTATCATAATCCAGAGTTTTGAGAAGATTGGAGAAACTTAATTTTTCGCCCGAAAATGAAAAAAAACATAAGGGGTAACACTGTCGTATTTTTTTCGGGTCGAAATTTTGAGTTTCGATATCTCAGCTCTGGAAGGGTCTAGAGCCTCCATTTTTGCACTCAGGTCAAAGTCTCACAGCCCTCTATCATAATCCAGAGTTTTGAGAAGATTGGAGAAACTTAATTTTTCGCCCGAAAATGAAAAAAAATGAAAGGGGTAACACTGTCGTTTTTTTTTCGGGTCGAAATTTTGAGTTTCGATATCTCAGCTCTGGAAGGGTCTAGAGCCTCCATTTTTGCACTCAGGTCAAAGTCTCACAGCCCTCTATCATAATCCAGAGTTTTGAGAAGATTGGAGAAACTTAATTTTTCGCCCGAAAATGAAAAAAAACGTAAGGGGTAACACTGTCGTTTTTTTTTTTGGGTCGAAATTTTGAGTTTCGATATCTCAGCTCTGGAAGGGTCTAGAGCCTCCATTTCTGCACTCAGGTCAAAGTCTCACAGCCCTATATCATAATCCAGAGTTTTGAGAAGATTGGAGAAACTTAATTTTTCGCCCGAAAATGAAAAAAAACGTAAGGGGTAACACTGTCGTTTTTTTTTCGGGTCGAAATTTTGAGTTTCGATATCTCAGCTCTGGAAGGGTCTAGAGCCTCCATTTTTGCACTCAGGTCAAAGTCTCACAGCCCTCTATCATAATCCAGAGTTTTGAGAAGATTGGAGAAACTTAATTTTTCGCCCGAAAATGAAAAAAAACGAAAGGGGTAACACTGTCGTTTTTTTTTCGGGTCGAAATTTTGAGTTTCGATATCTCAGCTCTGGAAGGGTCTAGAGCCTCCATTTTTGCACTCAGGTCAAAGTCTCACAGCCCTCTATCATAATCCAGAGTTTTGAGAAGATTGGAGAAACTTAATTTTTCGCCCGAAAATGAAAAAAAACGTAAGGGGTAACACTGTCGTTTTTTTTTCGGGTCGAAATTTTGAGTTTCGATATCTCAGCTCTGGAAGGGTCTAGAGCCTCCATTTCTGCACTCAGGTCAAAGTCTCACAGCCCTCTATCATAATCCAGAGTTTTGAGAAGATTGGAGAAACTTAATTTTTCGCCCGAAAATGAAAAAAAAACGTAAGGGGTAACACTGTCGTTTTTTTTTTGGGTCGAAATTTTGAGTTTCGATATCTCAGCTCTGGAAGGGTCTAGAGCCTCCATTTTTGCACTCAGGTCAAAGTCTCACAGCCCTCTATCATAATCCAGATTTTTGAGAAGATTGGAGAAACTTAATTTTTCGCCCGAAAATGAAAAAAAACGAAAGGGGTAACACTGTCGGTTTTTTTTTTCGGGTCGAAATTTTGAGTTTCGATATCTCAGCTCTGGAAGGGTCTACAGCCTCCATTTTTGCACTCAGGTCAAAGTCTCACAGCCCTCTATCATAATCCAGAGTTTTGAGAAGATTGGAGAAACTTAATTTTTCGCCCGAAAATGAAAAAAAAAACGAAAGGGGTAACACTGTCGTTTTTTTTTTCGGGTCGAAATTTTGAGTTTTGATATCTCAGATCTGGAAGGGTCTAGAGCCTCCATTTTTGCACTCAGGTCAAAGTCTCACAGCCCTCTATCATAATCCAGAGTTTTGAGAAGATTGGAGAAACTTAATTTTTCGCCGGAAAATGAAAAAAAACGAAAGGGGTAACACTGTCGGTTTTTTTTCGGGTCGAAATTTTGAGTTTTGATATCTCAGCTGTGGAAAGGTCTAGAGCCTCCATTTTTGCACTCAGGTCAAAGTCTCACAGCCCTCTATCATAATCCAGAGTTTTGAGAAGATTGGAGAAACTTAATTTTTCACCCGAAAATGAAAAAAAACGAAAGGGGTAACACTGTTGTTTTTTTTTCGGGTCGAAATTTTGAGTTTCGATATCTCAGCTCTGGAAGGGTCTAGAGCCTCCATTTCTGCACTCAGGTCAAAGTCTCACAGCCCTCTATCATAATCCAGAGTTTTGAGAAGATTGGAGAAACTTAATTTTTCGCCCGAAAATGAAAAAAAACGTAAGGGGTAACACTGTCGTTTTTTTTTTCGGGTCGAAACTTTGAGTTTCGATATCTCAGCTCTGGAAGGGTCTAGAGCCTCCATTTTTGCACTCAGGTCAAAGTCTCACAGCCCTCTATCATAATCCAGATTTTTGAGAAGATTGGAGAAACTTAATTTTTCGCCCGAAAATGAAAAAAAACGAAAGGGGTAACACTGTCGGTTTTTTTTTTCGGGTCGAAATTTTGAGTTTCGATATCTCAGCTCTGGAAGGGTCTACAGCCTCCATTTTTGCACTCAGGTCAAAGTCTCACAGCCCTCTATCATAATCCAGAGTTTTGAGAAGATTGGAGAAACTTAATTTTTCGCCCGAAAATGAAAAAAAAAACGAAAGGGGTAACACTGTCGTTTTTTTTTTCGGGTCGAAATTTTGAGTTTTGATATCTCAGATCTGGAAGGGTCTAGAGCCTCCATTTTTGCACTCAGGTCAAAGTCTCACAGCCCTCTATCATAATCCAGAGTTTTGAGAAGATTGGAGAAACTTAATTTTTCGCCGGAAAATGAAAAAAAACGAAAGGGGTAACACTGTCGGTTTTTTTTCGGGTCGAAATTTTGAGTTTTGATATCTCAGCTGTGGAAAGGTCTAGAGCCTCCATTTTTGCACTCAGGTCAAAGTCTCACAGCCCTCTATCATAATCCAGAGTTTTGAGAAGATTGGAGAAACTTAATTTTTCACCCGAAAAATGAAAAAAAACGAAAGGGGTAACACTGTTGTTTTTTTTTCGGGTCGAAATTTTGAGTTTCGATATCTCAGCTCTGGAAGGGTCTAGAGCCTCCATTTCTGCACTCAGGTCAAAGTCTCACAGCCCTCTATCATAATCCAGAGTTTTGAGAAGATTGGAGAAACTTAATTTTTCGCCCGAAAATGAAAAAAAACGTAAGGGGTAACACTGTCGTTTTTTTTTTCGGGTCGAAATTTTGAGTTTCGATATCTCAGCTCTGGAAGGGTCTAGAGCCTCCATTTCTGCACTCAGGTAAATGTCTCACAGCCCTCTATCATAATCCAGAGTTTTGAGAAGATTGGAGAAACTTAATTTTTCGCCCGAAAATGAAAAAAAACGTAAGGGGTAACACTGTCGGTTTTTTTTTTTGGGTCGAAATTTTGAGTTTCGATATCTCAGCTCTGGAAGGGTCTAGAGCC